>NC_056737.1:1445248905-1445411405 GCF_019279795.1 Protopterus annectens
CAACCGGGGCCCCCAACATAGGACAGGTATTCACGTTTTGCCAGGAGAGCGACCAATTGTTGTAGCATTTCAGTTGCTTATTCTGTTTATTATTATATTTTGCTGTTCCACATACAAATTTACTGTTTTATGCTACCATTTTGATATATATCTGGGAAATGTTTGTCCTGAGATATCAGGACATTTGACATTTGTTCGGTTTATTTACAGGACACGGCTGGCCAGAGAGGGCATATCTCTCTCAGGGTGGAACAGGTGTTTACCTTGGAACATATGCATCAAATTTTCAGGGATTACAATGTTTCAGTAACGATATGTTGCCTAATATACCATCAATGTCATATTTATTACCCCATTTTGCTGCGTAACTCCCATTATGTGCTCTCTGCGATTGCATATTCTTCACGTCACCCGTCAAATGCGGATCACATGATCTGTTGCTTCAATAATCTCCCATATCCTCTACACGACTGCTACGTACCCTTCTGTCATAACACGTGTATCTCCTTCCCTGTATCCACTGTAGTGTCTACAATCACTATTTACTCTGCTGTGTGTTCCCCTGACCTATGTTCAGATTTAACAGTATGTGGGTAGGTCTTCGACCCGATATCACTACTGTTAACAGAAACACAATGTAGTCTGGTCCCTGATCTACAATAGACACAAAGAGGCAGACACTCCTTACCTGGGCCTCCTGTTTAAGGCTGCACGTTTTCTTCTTGGGATCCAGTTTTCCGCTTTTCAGCCACAGATCAGACAGTAAACAGCCTCTTTACACACAACAATTCAGTCGGAGGTCTTTTCATTCAAGAAGAACCATTTATGCATATTCTCCAGCGTACATGTCTAACCAGCCATGCACTCTGACCTGTAGCTTACCAAGGGAATTCCGGATTACAAAGATCACAATGTGAAATAAGTTGTTACAACCAGACTGTAGTTATCAGTAGGCTTTTCTAAGTGACAGCCGATAACACAGGAGGCTCGGGTTCGGAACGTTTTAGTAGTGTACACAGGCAGGCTAAATAATATACAGTCCAAGTATGAGAGTTTTGTCTGACTCTATACAGTAAGCAGTTACTTTATATAGTGTTTACAATCAGCTTTTGCCCACCTTACTGACGTGGTCGGTCACAGGGCATTTCCATCACTATGGTCCGCAATTGTCTATACATACGTGGGTGCTGGGGTCGTGCTTTTAAATTGTTTTCCCATGGGGATATCACAGCCTTGCAAGGCACCTTGTACATTACAGTATCCTTTTGTGATTGTAGCTGTTTCAAGGACCCTAGACTGTTACGATACAGTGGACAGTTAATTTCTTAATACGTTGCTTTGTCTCTCTGGTAAGGAGTTGTACTGCTATCTTCGATAGAGCTCACAAGGCCATCCTCCTCTGGGGAAGGAGTGCTGTTATGCATGTACATACATTTATTGTTCTGTAACCCAGCAAATAATTAATGATGACAGACATGAGCCTGCTGTACTGCTTACTGCCAGGTTCAGAATTCCATCACAGTACAGCTTAGCTTCACCAATTACATGCAGGCTTAGTTCTACTGCCATATTGTACGGTACAATTCAATACATTATGTAGTATTTCGAGTGTAAACTGGAACTTCATATGTGTTTCTATATATTTTGAACAACATCCATCCGCCATATGCATGTTGTTCCGACCCTTACCTTGACCGTGTGTATTTGTCCGTCCAGCTACGCTAATCTCCACATGTGATGTCCCAGTTTCCCCTTCTTTGCCTGTAGCACCCTGTTAGGACGTCCTGTGTGGTAGGCACCTGTTCCGCTATATGTGATCGACTTCACTGCAAAGATAATCATCGATGCGGTGGTCCAACGACCCGACTTGTCCACATGTGTACAGTTATGTGCACCGTGTCGTATGCAAACCTAGATGGTTTGGACGGGTACATACTACATGCCGGATGTACACATTCTGCTGACACATTCACATGCAGCCATTTACATATCTGTACCTGCGGTGGGTTAGTGACATGTGGGGTACGTATTTGCCCGCGTGGCATTGCCTAACACGAACATCTTACCACAGTTCAGGTATGCACATTGTGTGTGGTTGTATAGCTGCACACGGATGCTAGCAGGTTTGGGTGCAGGGGTATACATGGGTGTGACTGACATGTACAATGAGGCTATTGTGTAGTACATCCGAATGCATGGGTTCTGCTTCTGGATATTACACTTCATCATACACCATCCAGTGTATGCAACAGAGACGTTGCTGGGTCTGGGATATGTTGCTATGCACATGTTTGCCTGTGTTTGAGGTATCTTGCTTCCTTACTGTTGTTATGTCAGCACAGCTACCCGGCTATGTACTGTCACTACTGCTTGTGACCATTATGGTTGGCACCTTTTCCAATGCCCATAGTGGGGCATGTTATGTGGACACTTCGAATTTGCAGGACTACACATACCCAGGGCTAGTGCAGTTGACAGAACTTCACTTGTTTGCCATACTATGAGCTTATTCTGTAAGCGTTTGGGTTCCTTATTTATTTTCTTATGCCATGTCTGTGTTCCATATCGTAATGTATATGTTTTATGCTACTATTTACATGTATATTGCGGGAATTTGCGTGGCAGGGGATCGGAGGTCATTTTCCATTTATACGATTGTTGCAGGGACACGACTGTCCAATCAGGGACTGTCCATGGCACATTGGGACAGCAGGTAACCCTGGTGACCATGCCCATGTCGCTACTGGGATTTCCACCTTTTCCATTTTCCGATCTGGGATATTTCCGGGACTCACATCTGACTTTACAGGCCGACACATACAACGGGTCACTATATAGCATAGAAATTCACTTGTTTGCCTAAATAATATGCTTATTATTGTGGCAATTTCCTTGCTTATTCTGTTTCTTGTGTCATTTAGGTATTTCTGTTGCAGAAATAACCAATTCATGCTACCATTACATTAAATACGGGATATCATTGTGTCCTACAATCGTAGCACATCAGCCATTTCTAATACGTTTTTCGGGACACAACTGTCCATGGAGAGACTGCCCCTACCAAAGTGGGACAGGTGGTGACCTTAGTCACTGCTCCTATGTCGGTCTTGGCGCTGACATGCGGCTGTACACCTTCTCTGAGTGTAAACACTGACAGTGCATTGCGGGACGAAGGCGGTCTTATGCGTATCCTTTGCTCCTTGGACGGGTACACTTATGCCTTCGTGGCTTCTATTTGCTTCTCCGTTAATTTGGAACGGGGACTATGTTGCATACTGTACGTGCGTTTCATTCTGCACGGGACCTGGCTGCTGCCATTACTATTGTGGGCGGACCGTGGCTGTCAGCACATTAGGTTGCTCACCTCATGCTGGCTTAGACACGCCTCCAGACGCATCCTACCTGGGCTCGCTCACGTACACTACGCACGTGTCTGTGATTCCAGTGCACTCTCATTAATATGTATATGGCGCTACTGCGCCGGATATTCCATGCACCGCCGGCGCAGGCCTTACGCCGGCCTTGCGCCGAGCTTCATGAATCCCGGGGTATGTTTTTTACTTTTTCATGGTTTGCTATAACACCAAGGTTTTATTTGGTGATTTTTTTATTGCTTTAGTCAGGGTTACATAGTATACGTCTGATTATTTCTACTTGTATTTCTTTCTTTCTTTTTTGTATTTTATTGCTATAATCACAGGTGAGCCTGCCACTGGCACTGTAGCTCTATTGCCACCTGATGTCTGAGTATCAGTAGCCTCTGCTGATGATGGCATTGATGAAGAGGCACAGTCTGGGGTTGTAAATGATGTGTCTGACACTGAGGTTGGGGCTCAGACATCCCCTTCCCAGAGTTTGGGCACAGTATGCCTATGCATATCCATAACATGGAGCCCTCTGTGAAAGCATAGCTTGATGGTGACATGGCTGATCAGGGTAGTGTGGTTTCCCCAGATTCAAAGCTGATGGACTCTTCCCCTAGCTATCATGAGGGTGAAGCACCACATAGGGGTGTTGGTAGAGGTGCTCAAAAGAGGCATGAATTGTGCCTGTAACCTGACGGTGTGTCAGTAGGTGCCACCCTACATATGTTTAGGGCTATCATGGAGGCACAGGCAAGTTCCACAAAGAACACAAATTAGGTAGTTAGAGTAATGTATGTTGTGCAGACTGGCATGTGAGCCTGCCTAAACCACATGTGCAAGTCCTTGAAATGAATGAATGATACAATGGATTGATTAGTGGCTATTACGGAACATCTGCCAAAGGAACGTCAGCCAATATATCACGAAAGAGCTGCTATATTGTCAGATGTTAGCTGAGGTGTCCCTATCAGATCCCACTCTCATAGTATCCACACCTAGATGTGGTAGACCATGTGGTTGTGGTCATGAACATAGTCATGATGACAGCTCATCCAGCAGACATCATTCACATTCAAGCAGCACCCTGACATCTAGCCAGGGTCACAGAATGAGCAGTTTAACTCTAGGAAAAGGTAGTTCATATGGTCAGGGGCGGTGATGGTGAACTGAATTTTCTACCACACACAGCTTCCACCTCTCCAGGATGCCAGGATATAGTGCTAATACAACTAATTTGGTTGTGCTCTTGCAGACTTATATACACACATATATATCCTACCCACACTACCTCACACATACATACTGCACTTATATATATCCTGCCCGTACCAACTCACACACATATATACTTTTATATATATATATATATATATATATATATATATATATATATATATATATATATATATATATATATATATATATATATATATATATATATATATATATATATATATATATATATATATATATATATATATATATATATATATATATATATATTTATTTATATATATATCCTGCCCATACCACCTCACATATACATACTTGTATATATCCTGCCTATACCACCTCAGACACATATATACTTACATATATCCTGCCCATACCACCTCACACATACATATTCATTTATTTAACATTTGTTTATCTGGAAAGTCCGACTAGGACAGAGCCTAATTTCAGTGTAGGCCCAGGGAGAAACACTCCAGATGCATGTCTTTGTAACATGGGAGGAAACCAGAGCACCCAAAAGAAACCCACACAAACACAGGGAGGATATGTACACTCCACACAGAAGGCACCCCAGCTGAGATTTGAACTGGAGAACCTCTTGTTGTGAGGCAACAATGCTAACTGCTACACCACTGTGTTGTCCAGAAACTTGTATATATATCCTGCCCATACCACCTCACACATACATACTTACATATATCCTGCCCATACCACCTCACGTGTACATATTTATATAAATCCCACTTATACCACCTCACATGTACATACTTATATATAACCTGCCTGTACTACCTCACACGTACATACTTATATATATCCTACACATACCACCTCATACACATGCACATTTATCTATATCTTTAATATCTGACTTCTTTACTGGCCCTGACAATGTGTACTTGCCGTTAAACTGATTTCACACACTCACTCAAACACACATGCACAAATACTCTCACACACACACACACACACACACACACACACACACACACACACACACACACACACACACACACACACACACACGCGCACACTTTGTTTATGTCAGGCTCGATCTTCTGTAACCCCCACTCCAAGTGATGATGCCTGTACCCTGCTCTTTGCACTTTCTTTGTGTCTTAAGGTTGCCTATGTCTGATGCACAAAGTGGATACCTAATGTTTCCTTAGTCAGTGCCTGCTGTCATCAAGATTGTGTACTGAATTGCATTTTTGTGTTTTTCTGCTCAAGTTCAATGGTGTTAGTATGTTGTGCTCCTAATTGTAGTTATAGTAGTGTTAGTAGTAGTAGAGTCCTCTTAATTATGATTTACTGCTTGCTAGCATCATGTTCAGATGATGCTGATATTGTCCTGGCAACTCTTGGGGTGTGTGACTTGAGCAACTTTTATGCATGATGCAAAGTAGTGAGCAGGGCAAGAATGTGTGTTTGGGCAATACATAGCTGGTTTACAGTTTTGGATGGCATATTCTCATTTGTGTCTTATGTAGTCGTTCTGTATTTGCATACGTATGCTTGATCTTGTATATACGTGGATGCTGGTGAAATTTAATTAAACATTGTGTCTTGGTTTGACATGGGCCTGCTTTGTCTTGATGCACAGACTGTATACATGTGCTGGGAAAAAACATTTTCATATACCTTTTATTGCTTCCTTGTTTTTATATTTTATGTTACATATGCCACTCATAAGTTAATACTGACTTATCTTAGTTAAGTACAGTACTTGTATATGAGGGTAGTCCATTTATCTCTTCTTTACAGGTTCATCACTTACCTTTGCTGCTGATACTAGTTGTCACTTCTCGGGACGACTTTGTCTGATGCTCACAGAACACAGCCAGTATATGGGTAAGTAAAGGGTCATTATTTTGCATGCATTACTGTTACTGTTTGTATGTGCTTAGCTTAACTATTCACATATGTAGTGAGAGTGTACAGTCTTCTCTGCCTCTTAGCCATGGCCGTAGGATACTGCACATGCCTCTATCTGACAGCATCATCCCCAGCTGCTTGTTCTTCATCAGAATCCTGATCTGTGTTTGCTGTTCCTGGTTGCCCTGCCTGTAGTGCTTAGAACTGTGGCCCTTGGCCTTGTTCTCCCTGCTGTAACTGTTTCCTCACAATAATGTTTTGTAATATGGCACATGCTGTCAGTATTTTGGCAAAGGTGGCTGGGTCATACTGTAGGACACTATGTATCTACACATTGGAAAAATGACATGACTGAACCAAAAACACGCTCTATAGAATTTCAAGTTTGAGCATGTGCATCATTATAACACTGATCTTGTTGCTGTGTGGGCTTTTCATGGGTATCATGAGTCAAGCTTCCAGTGCATAACCTGCATCCCCCACTCGATGTCCTTGTGGGAATTCGCTTCTAGAAAACATTGGATAAAGGTTATAGGTGTGCTATGAGTGGGTGTCATAGAGACTGCTAGGGTTAACTGATCACACATTACAGAGGATTCCTCGGACATTACAGACCATCTGACAGTTGACAGAATGATAGCCTTTTATGTTAATGAAACTCCTTCCCAGTTCACTTTGTAGGGATTTTATTTCTATATGTGTGAAGTCTATGGCCTCCAGAAGATCTGGGAAATGTGTTGTAACATAGAAATGATGAATGGTCTCTGCTCTGGGATACTTGGAGACCAGATATGCTGCTGTTGTACATGTTGCAGGATTGTATTAAGAAATCAGTGTAATATTCTGGAAGCTGGGCAGCGTGGTGGTGCATCAGTTAGTGTTATCACCTCACAGCAAGAGGTTGTCCATTTCGATTCTCACCTGAGGTGCCTTCTGTGTGGAGTCTGCATATCCTCCCTGTGTTTGCTTGGGTTTCCTCTGGGCATTTTGATTTCCACCCACATTCCAAAGACATGCAGCAGGTGAACTGGACACTCTAAATTGTTCCTAGGCATGATTGTGTGTGTGAGTATATGGTACGGATGAATTACCATGGCAAGGCTAGCTACCTAGTGGTGTAAACCTTGGCTCTAGATGATTGTCACTATTGAAGTGACACCTTTAACCCCATGTTCAAAAATGGGAAAAGGGTTGAGGATGGATGGATTCTTGAGGCTGAGGCCTGTGACACCCCCTGATATGTCCCCTGTTGGTTTCTGAAACATTCCTGAAGTTACCAGATGTAATACTACATATACTTTGGTTTCCACTGAGATTGGTTCACAATAATATCCACAGTGTCACAAGTGAGGGTGGAAGAAATTGACTATTTCCTCTATGGTATCTCTGTCCAACCTGTAGTGCTCTATTATTTGTATGTCATGAAGTCCATAATAGGTCAAACATGATTAAAACACTCTATACCTTCTAGGCAAAGGTCTGACAGCAGTAGCACCTTGTATTAAAGCATGTTGGACATACAGATTAATTATAATAGTAGCAACCTCTAACATTTTCCTCTAAGTGCCTTTGTATCTGTATTCCAAAGAGAATTGGAATTAAAGGCTAAATACGTATTTCACAGTATTTTGCTAAAACAGATTTTAAATTGATCAGCCAATAATTTCTAATTTCATTTTTTCCCCTATAAATAGGTATAACACTAGATAATTTCCACAGACTAGATATGTCATACCATCTAATAAAATAATAATATAATATGCATTATTGAGCATCTGGCAAAAACAAGTACAGATATAATAACGATAGATATGCATCAACATGAGTTTATAAAGTGCAGGTCTGCCTTAACCAAGCTTGTTAATTTTGATGATCAATTAACTATGACAATATACATAGGATTATTAGCTGATATTGCCTATCTGGATTTGGTTTAGGCTTTCAACTCTTCCCAATATTGTAATTTATAACTACTTGATTAAAGCAAGGGCAAATAATTACCTAACTAGATACATTATGCTCTGGCTGACTATATAGAGAATATAGTCTGATTATTTATCATTAAGAACAGGAATACCATAGGTTTTAGTCACTAAGCTTGCATTATCTGTCTTTTCCTGAGTTCCCAAGAACAAGTACTACTCAAAGAACAAATATGCTGACAACTGTAAAGCTGGTTTTATTTCCTAGAATGGATCTGATATTGACAACATGAACACTTACATGAAGCAAACAAAAAAAAATGGGATAATCAAACTGGCATAAAGTCTGGCATGGGCAAATCAAATATGTATTTTGGAAAATATAATTTAAATAAACCACTATATTTAACATCATTATCTCTAAAGGAGGTATAACATTACAAAGACTGGGAATAAGTGTATATTCCGATTTTTCTTTCAGCTGCCATGTTTATCTTATGATGACTGGACTAGTCCCACTAGACTAGTGGCCTCTTTTCAGAGGAGCTTCCCTTACTCTTTTTGATAGTTGCTGTGGGATCTTTTACATCCAGCTGAGCTACCACCAACTCAAGCAAATGGGGACTAGGTTTAATATTTCATTCAGTGGATGGCATACTACTATCAAATAAAAATAATGTCAATAATAGTCACAGTATTGTATTTCTTTTGTTTTACTTAAACACACACAACCTTACTAGAGCAGGTAATCAATAGTTTAGCAGAGATTGAACAGTTGGAGTAAATAATTTCAATTGCTGACTCTATCATTACCTACTTATCACTGTATTATTACACTTCAGGTATCCAGTTTTGATCAAATAAAATAATAATCACAATAATATATTTCAGTTTGTTTTACTCAGGCATACACACACACACACACACACACACACACACACACACACACACACACACACACACACACACACACACACACACACACACACACACACATGCACACACAGACATACACACACACATACACACAGTTGCTCTACCAACCATATCAACAACTGTTCTGCTGTGATCAAACAATCATTGAGGTTATTAACTTTCAATCATAGACTGCCTCGATACCTATTCATTATTGTTACTTTACTGGCTGTATAAACTAGCCAATTTTGATGAAATTGAAGAAATAGTAATAATAATAATAGTCACTGTAATTTATTTTTGCCCATTTTCCTCAAACACACACTGTCTCTACAATGCCTGATCAAAAAATGTTTTAACTGTAACCAAATGATAGTATTCCCCCTACCAGTAAGTATGAACTATGATCAAGAAGGTGATTTTCCCAGGGTGAGGATCTTCCATTGCACACTTTAGTTGGCTTGACCCCTGTGACCTTCCCAAATGTGGGAAACTCAACTGCATAATTTATAGTAGTGGGGGTCTGCATTCTTGCAGTCTCTTGACTTAAACTAACAAAAAACAGATCTGTTTCTTTCAATCTATCCTTCCTAGCTCAAAAGCATCATTCTAAGGGAATACAGTATTTGTCAGCTTGGGAGGACTTGGTTAACAGACCACATTATTTCGCCAAGGATGATTTCCTCACCACTGTAGACATATGATGGTCAAAGGCTAGATTACTATCTATGTGTGTCCCTATGTCCCTGAGTACTGGGTCAGCTCTAAGGGATGTGTTGGGTCAAACAAAAAAAACTTTTCCAAAGCTGACTACAATCTCCTGAGAGCAGGTATAAGCAGCTTCTCAGCCACTGTCCCTTCAGTAGGAACAAGCATTAACATCCAAGCCTGCACCAAAAAACTATATGAGAACCTACATAGCTGTATGGACTCAGCAATACCCGGAAGGACCAAATTATCTTCCTCAAGGAAGAGTAAACCTGTCTGGTGGACATCGGCAATAAACAAACTCTATAATAAAAGGGAAAAAAATTGCTGTCCTGGACCAAGAAGGAGCAGGTGTCAAGTTGTAAGCTATTTCTCCTTTGTCTGAACAAGCAAATAAGGTCACTGGTAAAAATCTTCTAAGGCTAACTTTGAGTCCAAATTGGCCACATCCACTAAAGACAATGACAAGGTCTTCATATACGACCACAATCTGAAAGGTTACACCAAAATCGTCTCTGAACTGGTGGTCAATAACACCACATACATAAATGCTGTAGATATAACCAACCTGCTGGTAGATAGATTCAGTTAAAACTTCACCCCCTGCCCCCCCATCAGTACCCCAGGACATCCCTAGCACATGCCCCCCTCCCCTCATCACCAGAGAGCAGGTGTTTAATGCCCTCTCAAAGGCAAAAAATACAGTCTCCATGGGACCTGGCAACATCCCTGGCTGTATCCTACATGAACTCAGGCATGAGCTGTCAGTTCCATTAGGCACCCTATTCAAGCAAAGCCTGAGCATCAACTTCATCCCAGCTGAATGGAGGACAGCCACTGTGATCCCTCTACACAAAGGTGGAGCATCCACTGACCTGGGCAGTTATAGGCCCATCAGCCTAACTAGCTTGATCTGCAAGGCCATGGAATGCATTATCATGGACCTTATACACAAGGACATTGGCAACCTCCAAACACTTGACCCCACACAGTTTGGTTTTGTCAAAGGGAGATCATGCCTGTTAAACTTGTTTGACTTCTTCGAATCAGTCACCAAAGTCATGTACGAGGGGAAGATGGTGCATACTGCCTACCTTGACCTGGCCAAAGCCTTCGACACAATTTCCCACTCAGGCATAATAAATAAATTCTCCCATCTAGGCATCAACCTGTATGTTACCAGATGAGTAGCTAACTTGGTCACTGATAGAATGAACTCAGTCAAAATAGGGGAAGCCATCTCTAGTACTAGACCCATAATGAGTGGTGTACCCCAAGGATTGCTATTGGGGCCTCTACTGTTTGGGATATACTTTTCTGAGGTGTAAGCCAAAAATCAGGGACTATGGCTGACCAAGTTTGCAGATGACTGCAAGCTGGGTGCTGTCTTAAATTCCCCTAGTAATGTGAACATCCTCCAAGAGGGCCTTACCCAAACTAATGACTGGTGTCAGAAGCATGGCCTCAAACTGAATGCCAAGAAATGCATTATTATCCCCTTTGGGAAAAATAGTGTCCCCATGAAGGATTTGAGCAGCCAAGTTGACAGCAACCTGACGTTTGACCACCATTGTTGCCTCCATTGTATGGAAGGCTTTCTATATGTCCCACATGATAAGTAAGCATATTTCATCCAGGAACAAGGAGGTCATAACATTCCTGTACTCCTCCCTTATCACACCCATTACTGAGTAAAATGCCCCATTCAGCATATACCTTGTCAAGCACATGCAGCAGCTGGAGAGACCACAGAGGATCCTGAGCAGGAAAATCCAGGGTCTCAAACACCTGTCCTATAGTGATAGGTTAAAAGCCCTGGCAAACTACTCAGTCTCATATAGACTGTTCAGAGGTGACCTGTGTCTGGCATACAAGGCCATATCAGACCCAGCCTTGATGGAGTAACTCCATAGGTTCGTAGGTGTGTACTAGGCTAATGGCCCTGGAGCCTTTACAAGCCTAGCCCATAAGATTACCCTGGCATTGTGCCACCTGACCTTAATTCCTATTGTCTCTGTCGAATAGAGCCACTGGAGTGATCCTCGGGGTGAATTTTCTATTTCCCATCCACTCATCAAGATTTCTCTTGAAGAGTGCCAGTGAGGTGCTCTGTTTGACATGTATGGGAAGTCTAGTCCATAGCATGGGCAGTCTCTGGGTTATGAAGCTGTCCCTCCAGCATGTTCTGTTGACTGTGGTAATGAGGTTGAGGTCTGTGGAGTGTGTGGTGCAGAGGAATTGGGATTTCTTTAGATGTAGTATTTCTAACACAGATTGGTCAGACATAGCTTTGTAAGTCAAGCAGAGATCGCCTCTAAGTAGGCGATATGAGATAGAGAATATTTGGAGTTTTTTGAGTCTGTCCATGTAGGACAAGTGTTTAAGGCCTAGGATCCTCTTTGTGAGGTACTTTTGTGGCCTCTCCAGTTGTTGCAGATGTCTAGTGAGGTAGATGCCAAATGAGGCATTGTACTCGATGATTGGCCTAATGAGGGAAGAGTAGAGGGATGCAATAACCTCTTTCTTCCTGGATGCAAAACCCTTAGTAATGAAATCTGCCACAAAGAAGGACTTTCTGACCACAGTGACAATGTGGTGGTTAAAAGAGAGATTGCTGTCAACCTGTATTCCCAGATCACTTACAACACCTTCTGTGTTCAGTGGACTACCATCGATGTGGTATTTCATGGGAACTGTTTTTTTTCCCCAAAGGGGATGACGACACATTTTTTGATATTGAGCTTAAGGCTATGGCTCTGATGCCAGTCGGTCTCAGTGAGGCCTTTCTGTAGGATGTCAACATCACTTGGGGAGTTAATAATAGCAAAGTCCATGATGATGATGATGCATTCCAGATCTTTGCATATCAGACTCGTCAGGCTAATGGGGTGATAGTTCCCGGGTCTGTCATTGCTCTTCCTTTGTGGAGAGGGATGAGTACAGCAGTGTGCCATTTGGTAGGTACAAAGCCTGAGGTAGGGCTGTGATTGAACAGGGCACACAGGTGATGTGCCAGTTCACTCTGTAGTTCATGTAGAACACAGCCAGGGATATTAAGAAACACAGAAAAAACTTCTAAAATGAATAAAATGACACTGGAGTGGCAAACAACTTAAAAGTGCATAAAGCGCTTTTCATTTATTTAAGTTAAACTTCTTCAGATGCATAAAAGACAATGAAATAATCACTTTTTATAAAAAACATATGGGCATGAGTTAGCCAATCAGCATAGATGCTATAGTAATGTCAGCTATAGAACCATTAAATCTTTTCATCCCATGCAAAGCACAGGAAAACACTGCTGCTTATACTCAGCATATTTAATTAAAACAAAACACCACTCACAAACTCCATAGCACCTACGTTGTATAAAAATATATAAATATAAAGTATACGCTTGTATCAACAAAAAGTATGCATATACACACAAACCTACATAATAAGATGAAATAAAATAAAGAATGATCGCAGAGAAACACACATAGTAAATAAAACAACAGTTAATCAACTATTGCATACCTCTATACTAAACCTGAATACCTAAGGCTGAAGGGGTGAAATATACTAAAAGTATACTATAAAAATTAATTATAGGTACACTATGTGGGTTTGTTTACACATATATCTGTTGTAATTTAATGAGTACCCTGGGTTTAGTTTTACCTTTTATCCCTCCCCTTAGTTCTTTGAGGTTAATATAGAGTTAAGTGACAGCTGTTAGGTTTAACTTGGATATATTGTGCACTTTATATTTATAGTATACTTTTAGCCTATTTCGCCCCTTCGGGCTTAGCTATTCGGGTTTAGTATAGGGGTGTGCAATAGTTGATTAACTGCTGTTTTATTTACTATGTGTGTTTCTCTGTGAGCATTCTTTATTTTATTTCATCTTATTATGTGGGTTTGTGTGTATACACATATTTTATGTTGATACAGGCATATACTTTATATTTATACATTTTTATACAACGTAGGTACTATGGAGTTAGTGAGTGGTGTTTTGTTTTAATTAATATGCTGAGTATAAGCAGCAGTGTTTTCCTATGCTTTACATGGGATGAAAAGAGTTAATGGTTCTATAGCCGACATTACTAAAGCATCTACACTGATTGGCTAATTCATACCCATATGTTTTTTATAAAAAGTGATTACTTCATTGTCTTTTATGCATCTGAAGAAGTCTAATTTAGATAAATGAAAAGTGCTTTATGCACTTTTAAGTTACTTGGTTGCCGCTCCAGTGTCGTTTTATTCATTTTAGAAGTTTTTTATGTGTTTTGTGATCTGGTTTGTTTTATGGCATCTGGAGGGACTGGCAGTCTGAGAATGTTTTCTCCACTACAGGACAAAGCTGAAATTGGGGATTTAACAACACTGATCGAGGTTATGACCTTTAGTTTTTTTTTTTTTTTTTTTTTTTATATCGGCATTCGAAAATTTAGTTTGATCATTTCAGTTCGATGTTTTGTGATTCGAACTAGTAAATTTTCGAAATGCTGATATAGACCCCTTATAATTGGCTTAGATATAGAGAAAGCCTTTGATTTCCGAAATTGGGACTATTTATTCAAAATCCTAATGCTATTTGAATTTCCTGCATCATTTGTTCATCTCCTAAAGACTATATATATATATATATATATATATATATATATATATATATATATATATATATATATATACAAATAACTTACAGTATGTCAAGTTAGGTCCTTTTACCTCTGAATCTATACATATAACAAAAAAGGCACTAAACATAGATGTCCCACATCACCGACTCTATTTGCTCTGGCTACTGAAATATTTTCAGATTCTGTTTGTAAGAATATAAAAATCAAAGGAATCGATGTTTCTGAACAATACAATTCTAAAGTAATGCTATTTACTGATGACATATTACTAACATTATCTAATACAAAAGGGACATTAGAAGAATTAGATATATTAATTGACAAATTTCACATGACTTCAGGACTCCATTTCAATAAATCAAAATCAAAATTTTTATTTTTAAATAAAAAAAAAAGAACTGCAGACTAAAGGGATCACATCAAAAGGAAACAAGAATCTACCTTAAAATATCTAGGAATTGAATTATGCAAGGATAATAATGAATTAGTCTCAAAAAACTACAATAATATCATCAATACAATTAAAATCTCTGTGGAAAAATAGAAAAAAATAATATTAGCATTTGAAGATAGACTACAGTTAATAAAAATGGTTTTACTGCCCAATATCCTATATATATATATATATATATATATATATATGTGTGTGTGTATATATATATATATATATATATATATATATATATATATATATATATATATACACACACACATACATATATATATATATATATATATATATATATATATATATAGTCATGGCAATACAACTGTTACCAGAAAGGTATACTTAAAGAAATAAATTTGTGTCTAATAAAAATGTTATGGTTTCCCAAAAGAAACAGAATAGCTTTAATATATCATATCAGACAATGGAAACAGGGAGGATTAAACTTTCCTGATATAGAAACATATATAAAAGCATCAATATCTAAAACAACCTCAGATTGTATAAGTCCAAATTACTCTGCAGATTGGAAATAATTACTAACTGTAATATCAATAAATAAATTTGATTTACAAAAAAAATTTCAAATAACAGATAAAAACAATTTGCCATGGCACATATGTATTAAACCCATTAAAACTCGTATGATTAATTATTACATTGACTCATTTAGGAAAATTATTAATGCAAATATAGATTTAAAAATCGGGTTTGATCACAAAGAACTTTCCACATAAAATATATAGAGAAATTATTAACTCTTGTGAACAGAAAGGATTTGTTTGTTGGCTCCAATGTATCAAAGAACTAAAAGTTTTAGATATGCAAGTAATAAAAACAACATATAAAATTTCACAACAGGACTGGCTAACTTTACAGAGTATTCCGTCATATTTGCATGATTTAAGTAGAATACTCAATAATTCTTCATTTAAAGAAATACCTAAATTTACGAAATACATATCTGAAATCATATATAATGACTTTGACATGGGACACAATATTTCAACATTTTACAAAATATTGATTTATAACACCCAAAACCTCATATTTGAACTATATAACAAAAGGACACTCAATACAGTTAACTGAAAAGATATTAAAACAAATATCTTTTTATCAATAAAATATACATCCTTTACACAATACTGGAAAGTTTTTAATTGGAAATTCTTGCACATAGCATTTGTTAACCCCAGATAGAATCAGTCAAATTAGTTCTTCCATAAAAAGGAGTATGTTGGAGATGTGAGCAAGTACACAATGCAGATTGGAACCACATTTTATTTTTATTGTGTTAAAATTAAGACATTTTGGAATGGTATTAATAACTTTCTACAAGCTTTATTTAATGAATCATTGTATTTAACTAAGGCTCTTGCTCTTATATTATTAAATGTAAAGGAAGGTCCTCATTTGAATAGGTCAAACATGTATCTAGTATGGACAATACTTGCAATTTCAAGGAAGTGTATAACAAGAAGATAGAATACAAACACAATATCAACTTTGGAAGACTTCTACAGCCTACTGAAGACCACAGCATTATTGGAAATTAAAATGAAAGAACATAGTATTTATTCAAAGCCATTTATCAACAACCCTTGGAGAAAAGTCTTATCATTGATTGACACTATACAATAATTGATCAGATACTCTGATAATGGATTGGGCATACTTACAGAGTAACTGTATATATTAAGATCTGTTATAGTGTCAGGCTAATGTACATAGTTATTTAAGATGTTATGTATAAATACTATGGAATTCATTCAAATGTATTTGAAAAATAAAAAAAAAATTGAGAAAAAAAGAAGCCCAAAATTTCCAGACAGAAGATATACAAAAAGATTAAGAGTGATTTTAAAAGATATAAAAAAGAAATACATACATGGAAAAGAAAGAGAGATCTCATATGGTGCAATATTTATGCAAAGGAGAAAGCTAAATTAATCAATAATAAAAAAAAAACAGCCGCAAAGATATTCAAAGGTAAATACAGGCAAAGGCATCCAGATATGGAAAATTTTACAACAGAAAAATAATATCACAAACAGGGAATGTAGAACAGAAGATTAGTAAAGCAGAAGTTAAAAAAAACAGAAGCTGAAGTTATGAAATACCTGCAAAGTGAAGGATTTAGTGTAGAAAGTCTAATACAGGTTATATTACAGTATGATGGAAGAATGAGTCCCCCAAGTAAGGAGAAACAGGAGGAGCAAGAGACATCTGAAGAAGAAACATTGACATGGGAAAGAATAAGAGATTTCATATGATGCAATATTTATGCAAAGGGGAAAGCAAAACTAATCAATACAAAAAGAGCAGCACCAAAAATATTTGAAGAGAAGTACAGACAAAGGCTTCCAGATATGGAAGATTTCCCAATACAAAAAATAAGAAAACAAAGAAGAAAAGTAGAAAAGAGGATTAGTAATTGAGAAGTTAAAGAATTAGAAACTGATGTTATGAATTACCTGTGAAGTGAAGGATTTAGTGCAGAAAGTCTAAGTCTGGTAACACTACAGCAGGATAGAACAATGGATCCGAAAATTAAGGAGAGACCAGTGGAGTGTGAAACATCTGATCAGTTGGTATATGAAGATACCAGAGCCTTCCATAGGAAACTAGTACAAAAGCTCAGCTGGAGTTGCACAACAAGGGAAGGAACATGAAATTGTGGCAACTCTGATACAGTCAATGTTGTGGAGTGATAGGCAAGTGATTTCCCATGAGAAAGAGCAATAAATGACACAGGATGAAGCTAAAGAGTATGTGGCAAAGGAAAATGCTCTAGAACTTTCTGTAGAATGCCCACAGGAAAGGGAGAACAAAAAATGTGCTCTCAGTTTAGAAGAAAATGATCTGAGAAAAGAGTTGTTTGATTTAATAGAGATGGACAGGCATATTCAGATTGATGAAAGAAATAAACTATAAGTCAAAAAACCCCCAAAAGTTAGAAGTTAAACAAATAAACACAGTAATTATGACTGTTCATAGAAATCCATGCAATATAACAGAAGTAAATAGGGTATATTACTGTGCAGCTAAATTATTAACAGATAAAGTCTTATCACAAAAACACAGAGCAGTAAGGGAAAGGAAAGGGAGAAATCAAATGCCATCATGGAAGTATCAAACAGAAAAAATGTAAAGAAATTAAGACAAGAAGTGTCATTGTTAGAAGAGTAAAGAAGCGGGAACAGCTAAAAATGCTCAGAAAGATAGACATGATAAAAGCAATGTGCAGTATCAGAACAGATTTGGATCTATTGTGCACTATTGGAAATAAACTAAAAACATCAACACCAGCAGAAAAATTTAGAAGATATGCAGATAAATATAAAGGAAAAGTATAAAATATGGAATTTATTGATGACCAAAAAAAGTTTTATAGAGAACTGGGAAACAAGGCAAAAAGAATTGAAACACCACCAATTAGAGAATTGAGAAACAAGGCAAAATGAATTGAAACACCACCAAAAAAGAGAGGAAATGGATAAACTTTGGAGGAACATCTATGAAGATCCTGTGGAACATAAAGATGCTGAATGGAAAAAGTAAAAGAAAGCATAAGAAGTTCAGATGTACAGGATATGAAATGGTATGCAGTAATGGCCAGAGAAATTGAAACAAAGTTAAAAAAAGATCCTAATTGGAAAACCCCTAGCCCAGATGCAGTACCTAACTTGTGGGTAAAAAGTATTAACATCTTTACATTAAGATTTAGCCATAAGTAAGAACTATTCATATGCACACCTCAAACAGATGCCAACCTGCTTAACAAAAGGAAAAACAATACTTTTACTTAAGAATGAACGTGCAAGGTATCCTAAAAACTATAGACAGTAACTTGTCTTCTGAATATATGTAAATTATACACTGGAATTGATGCTGACAGAGTTTATAGTCATTTAGAAGAAAACTCAGTCATAGCAATATAACAAAAGGTTAAACAAACTTTATATGGAACAAAGGCTCATTTGTTCTTAAATAAAGTCATAATGGAAAACTTTAAAAAGGGTAAGAATCTAAGTATGGCATGGATAGACTATAAAATGTAAAGACTACATATCCATAAATCAAATGGGTCTAAGGCTACCCATTCCAGGGACCTAAATATGGCCTGCAACTTAAATAGGACATGCTGGAGGGACAGATTTATCTCCTAGCGGCTGCCACATCTTTGGAACAGGCTAGCAATTCATGTGAAGTGGAGCACCTCTGTGACACTGTTCAAGAGGAACCGTGACGAGTGGATGGGGCACCATAAATTCTTACCAGAATAGCATCCACAACCCTCCTGGACATTCATTACTAAATGCAATCTTGAGTAGTGACTAGCACTTCTATGGTATTATATTGGGTTGAAACATTGTTGTTGTTTGTCTTTCGGCTTTTCCCAGTTAGGGGTCGCCACAGCGGAACTCAGGTCTGCTAATAATTGGCAGTTGTCTTTTTTTTTATAGTGTCGAGTTGCCAGCCCAATGCCCAACTTTCAATGAAGGCATGCCCATTCAATGCATGTCTTTTGAATGCCCACTCGACCGCGGGGAGGACATGCAGACTCCACACAGAAAGCACTCCCAACCCAAACCGAGAATCGAATGGGAGAACCTCTTGCTGTGAGGCAACAACACTACTGCTGTACCACTGGCTAGGCTTAAAATGACCTCCGGGTCGATAGCCTTGTAATCACCTATAATCCTATGACAGCGTCCCATATTCAGGGATAAAAGGGTGCTTAAAAATTTATAAGATACACCCTACACCAATCAATTACATTAGAGTGACCATGAAACAGTGGCAAACCACTTTGTAGTTTAGCCATGACAAAGGGCAAATTGTTATTCCAGGGATAAAAATTTAAAGGGGGATATTCCAGTGTGACTCTTTGCCACTGCTGCTCTTTTGTCTTGCTCTTAACCCATTAAGCTGTCTACTTAAAAGATTAGGTCATTGCTACAATTTGGCTCCCAGAAAACAAAAAAAGTGTAAAGACTTCTCATCTTCTTTTTGTGGATGATTTAAAACTGTATTGTTTATCTGATGAGAAACTGAAAGCACAACTGCAAGTGGTCAAGACTTTTTCAGAGGATATTAGAATTTCATTTGGTCTTGGTAAATGCACAAAAGAAACCTTTAAAGCATGAAAGCTGCAGCACCAAAAAACATCTGCCTGAGACAGGAAGGTGATATAAAATAACTTGAGCAAGAGGGAGTGTATAAATATCTGGGAATTGATGATGGATCAGCAATAAAACATGAACAAATGATAAAAACTTAGTAAGGAATATTTCAGAAGACCAAAATTAGTACTGAAAACAGCACTGACTTCTATGGACAAATTCCAAGCTATACACCAATTTGCTCTTCCTGTCTTAACTTACAGTTTTGGAGTGATTAACTGGCCCCAAAACGTGTAGGATTGGTTGGACAAGAAAACAAGAAGGATGCTTCATGCTTATCAAATGATTTATAAAAATCAGTGTATACCAACACTATATATTCCCTATTCGGAAGGAGGTATGGGCCTCCTTGAAATTGATTACATGTTTGATCTGCAATCTTTGGACTGCACACATATCTGCAGACCATAGTGAAAGTTTTAAAACATGAGGAGAATAAGTCTAAGATGATAAGATGACTTCCCTGTTTAGTTTACCAGAAGCATATTAGTGACAAGCAGGAATGGAAATCAAACCAGAAGAAGATAAAAATCAGGCAGCAACTGAATGTGCCAAAAACACAAAAGAAAGAATATAAGGTGAAGGATCAAATGAAAAGACAAGAAATGTGGAAAATTAATAAATTTAGTTACACATACAGAAAACTCTTGGATCAACCTCATGCTGATCAGGATCAGATGAAGGAATGGTTGAGGAGAGGAGAATTTAAATCAAAAGATGAAAGGTTAATATTGGAGGCCCAGGATAGTGGACGACATACACATTGGTTTAAAAAGTCCATTGAACATGTGGGAGAAACAGACAAAATATAGGTTTTGTAAAACAAAATTGGAAAGAGTCACAACTTTTTGCTGGTTGTGATATATTAATGGTAGAAGGACTCTACACTGAAAAGCATAATAGTGTGGCAAGACTGTTGCATTAAGGATTGCACAAACATAATATTGAAGTTTCCGAAAAACATTGGAAATATGAGCCACAAAGCATTACAGAAAATGATGAAGTTTATATCCCATGGGATCACCCGTTACCAACAGTTCAAAAAAATAGATGTGAGAAAATCAGATATAGTAGTCCATGAAAAGAAGACAAAAGTAGCATTGATCATTGAAATTGCTACACCCAGTGACTACAGTGTCTTATGTACCAGAGGGAGACACAAAGTCATGAAATGCCAGCATTTGCAGCCAGAAATGAGGGCAATGTGGAAGAAGGATATCTAGACAGTTGCAGTAGTAGTGGTAGGAGCAACGGTCTTATAAATAAAAAATAATTTACAATCATACTTAGATATGTTACTGATACATGTAACTCTGTATGAACTGCAGGTGTCATTACTGGACACATTGCAGGTGCTGAAAAGAGCACTTCTAGCTAATATCAAAGACTGAAACAATACTAATTTCACAAGCTTTAATTTTACTTTGACTTAGGAATGGGGTCCATTTCCTTCATAGTATTAGAAATGCAAAAGACTTGGAGAAATTAAAAAAAAGGGAAATACCTCAGATCCTCTTTTTAAGAGCAAAACTTACTTTATGGCAGCTTTAAACTACTTAGGTAGGTAAGGCATCATTTCAGCTATCATAAAAAATAGAATTGCTTCATGTCTATTAGCCACAATTATAGACATAATTACTCATAGAAATTACAGAGCCATAACAGGCTAGCTGCTATTCCATGGATGGTTGCATGTGTGGCCCTTACCTTTATTGTGCTTTGCAGTACACATTAATGGTGTAAACTGCTGTTAGAAAAATGTGTATTTGAATATATGAGAAATGCTAGTTTAAAAACAAAGTAGTATATAATGCATTTTATTCTATTAATCATATAACAGAAAGGATTAATTCATGTTTAAATGTAAGCAGTTTTGAAACTGCAGTGTGGCTTGTAGCAAGCTGACCTTCAACCCTGGCAGATGCTAGCTTAGCAAGTTTTAATGTTTATGCTTTTCACAAATGATTATCTGCTGGGGCAGGAAATTAGATATGTGAAATAATGAAATCTTCTGCTCTTTCCTGCTGGGATGATTTGGCCTTGTATATGTGTTACTGAGATAGCATGCAGCTGGTGGGAAAGTGTAACAGTGAACAAGACGTTTATTAAAATACTGAATCTGCTATTGTATTCGAACTGATATGAAACCTTGAAGAAGTAACTTTACAGAAAGACATTATGTCTGACCAGGTGGATAGCAAGGCCGTATTGTTACCAGAGGAAAACTTTTTTAAAATATACAGCATCAGCAGTTTTTATGAATAGAGGACTATAAGCTAAAGTGATGTAGATGCCCTGTGACATATCACGTCAGTAAGGTGGGCACAGCTTGAATGTTAAACCTATATAACCTTGTGTGCTTCCTGTTTCATGTTAGACAAAATTCTGTACTTGTACGTTTTTTGCCTCCTGGTGTACACTAGTAAACTTTTGAATCTGAACCTCCTGTGTATTGAATTCTTAATTTTATTTAACAGTTTGGTCCTTCTTAGCTGGAAATTCCCTCAGACAGCTGCAGATCAGAGTCTACCGGTGGTCGAATACTGCGCAGGAGAAGTTACCGAAACGGTTCTTCTTGGGTGAAAAGACCTCCGACTGAATTGTCATTTAAAGAGGCTGGCCACTTTCTGATCTGTGGCCGAAGAGCGGATATTGGACGATTCAATACCGGAGGCTCAGGTAGGAAGAATTTGCCTTTTTTCTGTTTTAGATCAGGGACTAGGTTACAGTATATTGTTGTCAAGATTTGTTTTGCAGATCAGGGACAAAAGGAAGTACTGTATATTTGGTCATAGATCAGGGTAACAGAATAAGGTAGGCAGTTATTCTAGATAAACTGTGAAAAGGAACTGAGAACTTGATATCACGTGATAAAAAAGGGTTACGTAACATTTTCTTTGCCATGGGAAATCAGTGCACTAAAACATCGCGAGATCCACCCCTAACCGAAGACGCAAAATACATGCAATTACAACGTTCTGATAACGTTAGGTATTATACGAAATGGGTTAACAAATATGAATTTGATGGTAAACTAGATAAAACTTCACTAGTTAAACTCCTTAAGCAACTGGATTGAGGAAGCAAATCGTAGAGAACAGAAGCTTAAAAATTCAAAAACATTATTTTTAGACAAAGAGGATAATAACTTGGTAATAGCAACAGCTCCTCCTCCTCCTCCCTTGCCCCCTCCCTTACCCTTTTCAGGATATGAAGTGAGTGGACAGGCTGGTCCGCCTCCGCGTTATCCTGAAGTTTCAGCAAGATCACAACCATTTGTTACAGATCCTATTGAAACTAGGTCCCGAACACGTAAAACACATAGGGACACAGAATCATACCAAATAGAGAGAAACCTACAGGATGAGAGTGAGGAAGAAATATGCCCACTTATAGAATTTCCAAATCCTCAGGCAGGACAGGAAGGGCAAAACCCAACACTCTTAGTATATAGGCCATGGACACCAGAGGATATCCGGAAAGCTACTGAGGGAATCCCCCATCCGAAAGTTAATTTTATGAAATTTTTGGAAGATTTACAAGGCATGAGGCTGAGTTACCACTTGAATGGGAAAGAAGTAGAAAAAGTAGTAAGACAAATTATAGGTCCAGATTGGCACATGATTTGTGGCACCTGGAATCCTCGTAATGCAGAGCTCAAACCACTCCCACATAGTGACGCAGAGTTAGACAACAGAGTGAAAGGTCTTACAGACCGAATCTCTGAGAAATGGAAACCTAGAGCAGACTGGACTTGCATTAATCAATGCATACAACAGGAAAATGAGACAATTGATGGGTACTATGCTAGATTATTAGAATGTTTTAATAATCATAGCAGTATAACGGTTCCTGAAAACCAAACGAATGATTCCCCATATGAACAACAATTAAAGAATGCATTTTTGAAAGGTTGCATTGCACCTATTAGTAGCTTCATTACAAAGCATATGATAGACCATCGAACAGGGAGGCTACAAGCCTTACTTGAATATGCTAGACATGCTGAAAGACATTTTAATAGTAAAAAGAAAAAGAAGGCGCAAGTCTTCACTGCTGAAGACGGAGCTGAAGTGTTTGTGTTACAGTCAGGTAAAAAGGACAAGAAGAATGCCCAGGGAAACAAACAGTCTGACAAATGATCAGAAGACTTTGAAGAGAGGAAAAAGAGAGGTGAATGCTTCAAGTGTGGAAAAAAGGGACATCTAGCAAGGGATTGTAAGCAAAACAAAAAGGTAATTTCAGAAGATAAGGGAGATGAGGACTGACTATATGATAGTGAAGATACATCATGCAAAAGTCAGAAATCATCAGGAAAAGTAAATGAACAAAAAACAAATGTAAATGTGATAGAAGGAATAGAGGAAGTGCAAGTAGACATGGAGGATGAAGAAAGTGAAATTTTGGACTTAGCATTGTTGAGCTTAGAGTTCTACTTAGCAGATACGAAACCGGAAGTTACACTTCTGGTGGAGGGAAGGGAAGTCAAATTCCTGTGTGACTCAGGAGCGTCACGGACTTTGATACACCCCTCCAAGTTACCAGAACATTCCGAATCACCTGATTATATACTAGTAAAAGCAGGAAATGGACAGCTATACAGGGAACCACTTTCCCATGATATAGCAATAACTGACCCTGTTTCAGGCATGACCCAGAGAAGTAAAATTGTTGTTTCTGCAAAGTGTCCAGTAAACCTATTGGGCAGAGACCTTATGCAGATATTTGGCATAGCAGTAGTTCCAACTGTACAAGGTATGGAGGCACAGAGACAAATGGATACCTTTGTAGTGCGGTCGGAGGGTGAAACTTTTTACTGGTACAGCCAGGACCTAGTCACGACTGGTCCAGGGGCAGTAACTGAGGAACTGATGAACGTAGCCATCAGTAAAGCCCCCTCCCTCGACACTGATCAACAGCATTTGTTACACTGTACTCTATACTACTGTACTACACCAGGACCTGATAGAGAGTATGAGCAAGAATTGTTCAGAAATCGTGCAACTAGACTAGTATTGCGTACTTTGTACTGGGATACTGAGGGGAACAGTGTAGTTAGCTGTTCATTACCTCAAGAATTCCTTGCATTATATAGATCAAATCGATTACCACATGTCAGCTCGACAAAGAAAAAAAGTGTAAAATGGACAGACTTAGGAGAAAAAGTAACAAGATGGGAGAAACAGACTGATTTAGAACTATCAGAACAAGGGATACAGAAACAAAAACTGAATTGGTTGACACAAACACATCCAGCTGTACACTTGCAATCTAGCGAGGACAGCTGATTATCATTTTTATTAGAAGAAGAAGAAAAGGCCTTATGTGAAATTACGACAACTCTTTGGTCAACAGGCAAGTCAGATGTAGGACATATTCAAACAGCAGGACCAGTTACAATTACCCCAAAGTCAGCTTTTAGACCACAGAAAAGACAATACCTTTTGAGAAAGGATGCAGAAATAGGAATTAAGCCTATAATAGCAGCATTACTCAAAGAAGGAGTACTGGTAGAATCTTCTGATTCACCATGTAATACACCCCTATTTCCTGTTAAAAAAGCAAATGGGGAATGGCGGATGGTACAAGATTTACAAGCAGTAAATACTTCAGTAATACCTAGAGCACCTACGGTGCCAGACCCACATACTTTGTTAAATGATTTAAAACAGCAACAGAAGTATTTCTCTGTGGTAGATATCAGCAATGCTTTCTTTTCAATACCTATACATCCTGATAGTCAATATTGGTTTGCATTTACATTTCAGGGTAAAAGGTATACATATACTCGACTACCACAGGGATATTGTGAGAGTCCAACAATATTTGCACAAGAAATGGCTAGCAACCTGGCAGGGTTTACCCCACCGGGAGGTAGTCAAATTCTACTTTACGTAGATGACATCTTGCTAGCAGCCCCCACCCAGCAACAATGCAGGGAGGATACTGTAGTGTTATTGAAATTTTTAGTGAAACAAGGGCACAAAGTAAACAAAAGTAAGTTAAAACTTTGGAAAAAACAAGTTAGATACTTAGGATATGTAATATCCAATGAAGGTAGAATATTAGACAAGGAAAGAAAAACAGCAATCTTGCAAGCACCCAAACCAGCAACCAAGAAGGAAATTATGTCTTTCTTGGGTACAACTAATTTCTGTCGGAGCTGGATACCAAATTATGCTTTGGAATCTGCTCCACTGACTGACTTGATATATAAGACACCAATGGCAGCACAAGATATTTTACAATGGACACCTGAAGCAGAAACAGCTTTCTGCAGGTTGAAGCAGTTGATAGCTTCTTCATTAGTTTTAGGACTTCCGAATTATCACAAACGGTTCTTTCAGAAAATAGATTGCAAGCAAGGATATATGAAGTCAGTATTGACGCAAAAATATGGGGATAAGCAATGCCCCATAGCCTATTATTCATCGCAGTTAGACCCAGTGGCATGATCTTTGCCTCACTGTGTACAAGCAGTAGTTGCAGCTGCAATGGCAGTACAGGCTTCAACCTCAGTGGTGTTATTCCACCCTCTCACATTGAGAGTGCCTCATGCAGTTGCAATAATTTTACTGCAAGAAAAAGTGGCATACCTTTCTCCTGCTAGACACATTTAATGTATGACTATAGTGCTGAGCAAACCTCATATGACAATTGAACGATGTACGACATTAAATCCATCAACATTACTTCCAACTCCTGCGGATGGCACACCACACAGCTGCCTGCAGGAAATTGAACAGTTAGCTTTACCTAGACAAGATCTCAGAGATATGCCCTTGGATAATGCCGAGGTGACATATTACGTGGACGGCTCATGCAGAAGGGGTCCTACAGGAAAGAATCTGGTAGGGTATGCAGTAGTTACAGACACTGAAATTCTAGAAGCCCAATCCTTACCACATAACTTATCTGCACAAGCAGCAGAACTGATAGCTTTGACATGGGCATGTACTTTAGCAAAAAAACAAGTGTGTAAACATATATACTGATAGTCAGTATGCTTTTTCTACAGTACATGTATTTGCGCAACAATGGAAAAATAGAGGAATGATAACATCTAGTGGAAAACCTATTAATCATGCGCAATTTATTTTGGAGTTATTAGAATCTATTCAGTTACCTACCAAAGCAGCTATTTGTAAATGTGTAGCTCATAGAAAACAACAGGATAAGATTTCGAAAGGCAATGCACGAGCTGATGCAGCTGCAAAGCAAGCAGCCTCAGACTCAGAAACTTTACTTTTGAATGAGGAATTACAACCCTCTGAGATTTTAGATTTAGATATGTTAAGAACAATGCAGATGCTTACTGCAAAAGCAGAAAAGCACAAATGTGTAAAACGAGGTGCAATTCTTGAAAATGGACTGTACATTTCCAAAGAGAGAAAACCGATATTGCCGTCTAATTTATTTAGATATGCAGCTTTGTTGAGCCATGGGCAGTGCCATGTCTCAACAGGGAGGATGGTACAATTAGTAAACTGAATATTCCAAACATACGGATTCACAAACTACACAAAAAAATTTTGTGCAGCTTGTCATACTTGTAACAAGCACCATATACAAGGGGCATTTAAAACCAAGCAAGAAAGTTTTCCTATACCACCATATCCGTTCCATACTATTTGTATGGATTTCATAGAATTGAATAAGTGTGAAGGGAAAAAGTTTTGTTTAGTTATCGTAGATATGTTTTCCAAATGGGTAGAAGCTTTTCCAACCAAAAACCCGGATGCAGCAACAGTGGCGAAAGCCCTGATAAAAGAAGTAATCCCTAGATTTGGCATTCCGGAAAGGATTTATAGTGACAACGGCACAAATTTCGTGAACCAGACAATTCAGCAACTTGGGAGATTTTTTGGTATCTCCTTAAAGAACCATTGTGCCTACCACCCACAGTCAGCAGGACTGGTGGAAAGGTACAATGGTACCCTCAAGAATAAACTTAGGAAGTTAGTTGAGGAGACCCAAAAGAATTGGATACACTGTCTGCCTTTGGCACTGCTGAGTATGAGAATGGTTCCAAATGTGAAGGGTTTGACTCCCTTTGAAATGATTTTTGGGAGAGCATATTATGTGCCTCAGTGGAAAGCTCTCATGCCTGCAGAGCAAGAGGCTGACAGTTCATTAGCTAGTTATATGAGGAAACTGTTAACAAATAAATCTGTTTTGCAGTTTAACTCTTTTTCAGATAAGGAACAGACCAGATCGGTAGAAGCAGTCTTGGCCCCTGGGACGTGGGTGTGGCTGAAAGTGACGAAGAGGAAGAATTGGGCGAGTCCAAAGTGGGAAGGACTGTACCAGGTTCTGTTGGCAATGCCTACTGCAGTTAGAGTGGCTGAGAGGACGTCCTGGGTTCATTTGACACACTGCAAACCGGTAAAGAACTTTCAGCTTGATAAAAACTTTGTGACTGATACACAACCAGACCAAGATGGCCAAAAACAAAGCGAATAGAAATTTAGATCAACCCCAGAGATGTTGCATAATCATTTTGTTGAGTATACATTTATTGACTGCAATTGTGACAATTTTCCTCTTGTTGTGTTTATCCTACACACAGCCACACAAGTGAAAGTGGGAAGGCGTGACGGAACATCTATAGACTGGCATCCAAATTTTAACACATACCTAGCCATGAAGCGTGTATATGCAGAGACTATGAACATTTCAAATTGCTGGGTTTGTACAGCTATACAAACAGCATATGGAGGACTGATAATGTCCGCTGTCCCTTTGGGGATAAATGAGACTTGGGAGAATTTACTCTTCAATACAGGAACTGTAAGATCACAGGACAAAATAGCTTTATTTTTACCTGTCACACAAAAAGGAATTGTATGTTTTTACAAAAATGATACTCTCCAGGTGGGCTGGAGCAATTGTAATATAACCATATCTTACCGGTGTTATATTAAGAATAGTAATGGCAATACTTTTTGCAATACTAATTATGACTCATATTTGAACTCATTGAAAACAACCATGAATGACATTCGCAAGAATCCTGTTTTGTTTAAACAATTGTCAGTTATAGATCAGAAAATGTTTCATGCAGGGCTAATGCGTATTAGTACTAAAGTAGAAAACTGTTATTTTATTTGTGGGAAAAAGGCATATAAATGGTTACCCGAGAATTGGTCCGGCAGTTGTTTTTTGGGTTATCTGGTTCCGGCAATAAGACATACTGCAGAATTACCTTTGGGTAAGATACGAAATGTGAGAGAAGCAGCCCGAAAACCCAAAGGTCCAGTTGAAAAACCTGTGAATCCAGTTGGAAAGATCGACGCTGGCTGGAAAGACCATAATACCATGAAAGACAAAAGCAAATTGACTCATATGGACTTCAGTGACAGTGTTATATCTTGGGCAGGAATATTCCCAGCCTATGGAGCAGTCAAATCGATCTGGGAGCTGAGGAAGTTGTCGAAACTTCTTGAAGTAATGAGCAATGCAACTTTTTCTGCCCTAGAACTGGTGACTGATGAACTGAATGCAATGAGAACTGTTGTGCTACAAAATCGAACGGCTCTTGACTTCACCCTAGCGGCGAGAGTTGGTACGTGCGCGCTTATCAAAGAAGAATGCTGTGCATACATACCAGACAACAAGGATTGAAATTAATAATCACCTAGAGGTAATTCAGCAAATATCAGCCATGACTGAACCAGGCCCAAACCCACTGACGGTCTTTTTCCAGAATCTATTTGGGGGGGTGGGGTTCCAGCCTAATGAATATTCTGATTGCCATTTGTGTGGGTATACTCCTAACAGGAGCATGTGTTTGCTGTGGAATTCCCTGCATGAAAAGATTAATCAAATATTTTATTGATGTATCTGTTACTGAAACTTTGTACCAAGATATTGAGATTGAAAAATTGATCTCAGATGACATTTTTTCTGAAGTATAGATTAAATGACTCACCTAGCTGAAAATCCTAAATGGAAGAAGTTGGGAGATGAAATGACACTATGCTTACTTCAAAATAGAATAAAAAGTATTAATAGGGGGGAAAATGTTAGAAAAATGTGTATTTGAATATATGAGAAATGCTAGTTTAAAAGCAAAGTAGTATATAATGCATTTTATTCTATTAATCATATAACAGAAAGGATTAATTCATGTTTAAATGTAAGCAGTTTTGAAACTGCAGTGTGGCTTGAAGCAAGCTGACCTTCAACCCTGGCAGATGCTAGCTTAGCAAGTTTTAATGTTTATGCTTTTCACAAATGATTATCTGCTGGGTCAGGAAATTAGATATGTGAAATAATGAAATCTTCTGCTCTTTCCTGCTGGGATGATTTGGCCTTGTATATGTGTTACTGAGATAGCATGCAGCTGGTGGGAAAGTGTAACAGTGAACAAGACTTTTTTAAAAGACTGAATCTGCTATTGTATTCAAACTGATATGAAATCTTGAAGAAGTAACTTTACAGAAAGACATTATGTCTGACCAGGTGGATAGCAAGGCCGTATTGTTACCAGAGGAAAACTTTTTTTAAAATATGCAGCATCAGCAGTTTTTATGAATAGAGGACTGTAAGCTAAAGTGATGTAGATGCCCTGTGACATATCACGTCAGTAAGGTGGGCACAGCTTGAATGTTAAACCTATATAAACTTGTGTGCTTTCTGTTTCATGTTAGACAAAATTCTGTACGTGTACGTTTTTTGCCTCCTGGTGTACACTAGTAAACGTTTGAATCTGAACCTCCTGTGTATTGAATTCTTAATTTTATTTTAACAGCTGCATTACTTTTAATAAATGTATGCTATCTCCATACAGCCTACACTACAGCTGCTATGGTCCATTCAGACAATATAACCTATGGATAATGCATTCACCCAGCTCAGAAAAAGAAGAAAATAAGAAGTCCCTAAAAGGAAAATAACAGAAAAGTGATACTGTATTAATTCAGGTATGGTTATATGCTGCTTCCCTAAACATAAAGTCTGGAACAGAATGTGATCATTACACTCTATAAATTCAGGAATAATGTGTTTCATACCAATTAATGTGCCTTCCATCAAAGGCTTGGATCAGTGATGCATTCTGTCATAATACAATAATGTAAGCAGAAGTGAACAGAATGATCATACCTTTCACTTAAATTGTTAGTGCACAGGACTGATTAATATTATTTATTTATCTCAATTTATTAGAGTAAGTTATTACCAGAATGACTTTATATCCACAAAAACTGAATGATGGTTAATAGTTGTATAACTAAAAAATGTATGAAAAAATAATTAAAGTTTGTAGTGAACTAGTTCTTCAGTCTTAAATGCTACTATAACAAAATAATGTTGAAAAGTTGTCAAAAAAAACGCCATTTCAACAAATTACTAACTGCTACAAATGATGAAACAGACAAATATGTGTTATAAATGTACAATAGTACTGTGATGCTACTGGCTTTACAAAGCCATTAATAATTAGCATGCAAAGCAGCCATTTAAGATCCTTTGTATTTCAAGCGTCCCAAAATGCAAAAGTGGCCCCAAGGCCATAATATATGGTTATCTATACATCAAAGAACTCAATGGACAAAATCAGTAAAATGAATGTGGTACTTTACCAATCAATTTAAAAATGTAAGTGCCACAAAACATTTTAAAACATAAACAATACTGAAAAAATGGACTAACAACAGTCAGCTGTATAATTTGCATTAATTGGTCAAATCTCTGTAGTTTAAATCATATAGGTTTAATGGCCATACATTCATACATTCCCCAGGAATAGGTTTTAACAAGATGCCTCTTCCATAAAACAGTCCTTCACTATGGCAGAAAAAATATAAATGCAAAAAAAAAAGCTGCCATGCATGTATTTAATCCATATTCCCGGTTTCTAACAATAATGGTCAAAAAAGGCACCCACATATTTTTCACAAACATTTCCACTGCAAGAAGAAACCCACATAAAAGATTTTCTTCTACATCTATAGTGCTCAGGAAACTACACGTATTCATTGGTCATAAAATCCTCATGAAACAATTTCCAACAGTGGGAACTCCACCTTAAGCAAGACCTCTACCTCCATGTATGTAATGTTTCAAAGAATAGCCCAAGCAGATTTTTAAAAGACAGAAAAAAAAGTATGGACAGCAGTGCTTGACACTTGGTAATCATGTGTCACCAGTGCATATGTCACTACCTCAAAAGTTGTCCTGTCCAATTTTTTGTGCAGTAAGGTGACAGCTGGGTTTGGGAAATGTTTCCTTTTCTTCCTGTTCTGTTGTGTTGAACTTACTATATTTATAGCTGAAGGATTTGAGAGCAGAACTACATATTTGTTAATGCAGAACCATTCGTATAACTTGTACATGTTCTTTTTATGTACCCTGACCAGCAAGTCAGGCATCACAGAATAGCACTTGTTAATGAAAAGCATTATTTTCCACTATGCGTACAATGCATCTCTTAGCTAAAGAACATAAGGATAACACCCCCTAGAAAGTGCATTAGAGAACAGTAATGGTGCATTCTTTCAGGAGGGTTTAATGCTGCTACCATGTGATCAGAAAATGGAAAAAAACTCAGCACCTCCCAGTAAAATCTGTTTTGCATGTAACATCTGACATTAAATCCCATCTCCTACTCATAAACTGAGCAAACTGACAAAAGTGAAGCAACTAACATATCTGCTCATCTGCACACAATACAACTTTCTATTAAAACTGTACTACAACACAGGTTCTACAAGGAGAAAGTGAAATAAAGTTACAAAATCATTTTCTTATTCATTATTTTTTCTTTTTTTATTTTCTTTTTTTTCGGAAATAAATTCCTGATACACAGATTCAAAAGGAATAAACAGGAAATTACCATGTTTTGCCCAGATCTCAAAAAATAAATCAAGATTTAATGATTTATTGTTTATGTATTGTAAAGGAACACACAGTATAAGATATCAGTTCATCTCACATGAAAGTATTTTCTTTACTTTTAAGACAGTCTTTACATTTCATTCCATTTACTCAGGATTATTACATCCCAGTCCATCCATCTTGTTCCAAAGAGATATTAGTATATACCTGCGAATACACATTTAATGCACCTCATCTCTTAATGTTTCATAATTGTGCATAGAAATATTTCCATAGAAAATAAAGATTTCTAACATAATTTGAAACACTGCACTGAATGGTTAAGGATAGCACTGGCTACTGAAATATGTAGATAATAGCTGAACATAACAAAGGTGCAATTGTGAACACTGGTACTTGTTTTTTATACTGTGAGAAATTAATTGACATGAATCACCTGAGACCAGCAATCCTTACAAAATGAAAATGACTAATTAGCGGCAGTTTCAGGATATCTTGTTTGACAATACGCTGTGACTTACATGTATTTTACTGTTTTATGCCTCTTTAGAATGTTGATGTGTTGGAAAAATGTTGAAATGATGTTGCTGGTTTCTACAGTCCAATTTTCTTTCTGGCTTTTATTTATAATCTTACTGTCTAGTTTCCATTTCATATCCTTTTTGAAAATGTTTACATGTCAGAGGGATTTTTAATACACAACTGAAATATTTGGTGTCATCTGAGAAGCCTCCATTTGGATGATGTTTATAATAACTACTTAGAATATGAAATCTTCTATAAGTCTGCAAAGATTATTGGAATAGATAAAGTCATTCCCCTATATCATTAATTTGAAAACTGTTAATTTATTTTGGCTTTGTTTACCTGTCTGACAAGAGCAGTGGTTCTTTTAACAATGACACCAAGACCTTAAAGGTGTCTTCTTTCAATATTTCTAAACTGTCAACATTTGCAGGAATTCCATAGCTTTGCTTCATATTTTTGTTTTACACTGATAACATTCGAGTTGGTTTAGCTCAAATATAAGAACTATAGCCAGGACTATGTCCTTCAGTGCCACTGGGATGGCTATACTTGCAATATTATTTTCAACCAGTCAGTAGCATAAGGTCTCACTTTTGTCTATTTCCTCATTTTCTTCTTTTTTTCACTTATTTCTGCCAAACCTCAAATGGTGACAATGTCTGTACACCTAATCTATTGTCTTCACTGTTTTTATTTTCCACTTCCTAAACTCTGAAAGAGTTGCACTGCAATCCCTCTTTTGCATACTGTGGCTACTATGCAACTGTAACACTCATCTGATATATGCTTTATTATTACATATGTTACAGCTGTTGCTTCACTTTTACAATGATGATGTTATCTGTCAAAACTCTAAGTGAACAAAATGTATATATTTATTTCTGAAATACATGCAAGTTAAAAATGCTTTATTCAATGAGGATGTTGTCTTTGAGATGTGTTGATAGTATGAATACAGATCACATTATACATCATAAACTGATTTTGCTGTTTGACAACCTGCTGTATACTGAAACAATTTTACATTTGCTAATTTTTATTACATTATTCTACATACCTGAGATAAGGATAATAAGCATTTTCCCATTTTCTTCCAGATGCTGATGAAAAAACTGTATAGTCTCTTCAAAATTATTAATGTAATAAAGTACCTTAAAATGAAAATGAAAATCATAGTCATATTAGGAATGATCAAATCATTTTATTCACATTTATTTGAAAATCGGTTAGGTATAAGAGACTGAAATATTAACCCTCAACTTTTAAAGAGGATTCAGTATCATAGGCTTGTAAAACATACTTTTAGAATGCAATGTACTCGATGTATGCAAAAGCAGAGCATAAGCAAATTTACAAGATACATTTTACTTTGTAGTAACATGTCATTATAGACTACTAATTATTTCAATTGACATAATTTGACATTGTTAGAATTTATTTATTTACTTTATTTTATTTTACATTTGTTGACCGGGCTAGTCTAACTGGATACATGTCCATTTTCAGTAGAGGCCCAGGGAGAACAGCTCCAACACACACAATACAATACTGAATGTTGCTACAGTACAAGCAAAACACAGCTGTTGTTATCAAAAATACAATACTTATAGTAAACATAACACAACAGTAAAAGGTCATGTACATAAAAAGATGTTACTATATACATATACACATACACATAGATTTAAATTGTAAGATCATGGTGTCTTTGGTTCTTTAAGGATAAGTCTAGAGTTAGCACAGAAGAGTAAAAGGTGAAGAGTATCCATTAATATAAAGAAAAAGAGTTAGTCAGGGTTAGTACAGGGGCATAACCAATGTGTTCTAAGATATAGTTTTAGTTTCTGTTTAAAAAGTGTTATTGAAGACAGTGGTAAACATTCAGTGGGTAGTAGGCTCCAGTTCTTTCCAACAGTTTTAGAGAACAGAGAGTGTCCTGCCAAGTTGTTGGATCTGCTTGTACAAACAGGTAGTTTATTTGAGGAGCGTAAGTTTTTAAGATTGTTATAAGGGGTAATGAGGCTAGAGAGTATTGGAGTACTGGTGGGTTGATACAGGGTCTTATGGGCAATAGCAAGCTGGTGAAATTGAAGCTAATTTTGAAACTCTAGCTATCCTAGCTGCTTTAAATTAAGACAATGATGAGTTCTAAAAGGAGAGGCAGTGGCAAATCTAGCAATATTATTATAGGAGATTGCCAGTTTGTTGAGGTTGTTTTTTTGAGAGATTAGTGTATATAGGTGAAGCATAGAGGAGTGTGGAGATTAAGTGAGTATGGGCTATAGCGGTTCTGGCTAGTGGTGTAAGGAAGGGTTTGTGTCTATAGAGGGACCCCAATTTCTTGTTGACTGTTTTTATTGTGTTGTTAATATGAGTATCAAAGTTAAGGTTGCTATCTGTTGTTATTCCTAAGAGTTTGGTGGTTGGGTCAGGAGATATGTGAGTGTCATTATTAGATACAAGTGTGAAATTTGCTGGGGTGGACTTCCGGGTTGGAGTAAAAAGCAAATGTTTTGTTTTTTGAGGTTTAGGAGGAGGCAGCTGTGTAAAAAACATTGTTCTACTGTATTAAATGCTTTTTGGGTGAGGGACTGTAGTTCAGATGGAGAAGTGGCTGAGCATATTATTGTGGAGTCGTCCGCATATTGAATACAGGTGACATGAGGAATTGCTAAGTGTAGGTCGTTAATAAAAATGGAAAATAGGAGTGGGCCTAATATGGAGCCCTGAGGAACACAGAGGGAAATGGGGAGGTGGGTAGATAGATTATTATCCCATAACACAGCCTGCTGTCTATTGTCTAAATAAGATTTGAACCATTTTATAGCCAGAGCTTTAAGTGAAAGGGTTTTGAGTATATTTAAAAATAGCTGGTGATTAACCATATTGAAAGCTTTAGGTAAATCAAGTAAAGACTGCAGAGGAAAGAATATTGTTCTTATGGTTTTTGTTAATGCAGTCTGTAAAGGATAGCAGGGCAGTGGTAGTACTGTTGAATGGTCTAAATCCATGTTGACATTTGGCAACTATGTTGTTTTGGATTAGGTGGTGAAGTAGTTGCTTATGGATGCATTTTTCCATTATTTTTGCTAGTGGAGAGAGTAAAGCTATGGGACGATAGTTTGAAAAGTTGTTAGAGTTCCCACCTTTATGTAGGGGGATAATGTGAGAGATTTTCCAGATAGAAAATGGGATAGGCTATGGCTTTAGCTCCTTTTTGCAGGTATTCTGCAGGTAGTTTGTCAGTTGAGGGGGTGGTAGGTTTTAGTTTTTGGAGAAGGGAGCAAATGAAGGAAGTAGAAAATGGTTGTAACTGAAATGATGGAAGTTGGCTAGTAGTAGAAGTTGGCAGATTTGAGGTATCTGGAGCCAGCTGACTAGCAAAATTTGGATGGCGTCTGTGAAGAAGGAATTGAAGGCATTGGCAGTTTGTGTGGGATTCTCAAGGTTAGAGCCTTGTGGGTTTGGCGTGATAGAATGACCTGGGTGTAGTAGTTTGTTAATGCTAGTCCATAACTTTTGGGTTTTTGTTTTGGGTAAGTTTGAAGTAGTTGGAAGTAAAAGTGTCTTTTATCTAAGAGGATAGCTTTTTTGTATTATTTCTAAGTTGTCTAAAGTTTTGATGGTCTGTAGGATTCTTAGTAGTATGCCATTTAACCCAGGATTTGTTTCTAAGAAGGATTTTTTGTCTAGTAGCTTTTGAGAGCCATGGGGCAGGTTTAGTCTTATTTCTAATAGACCGTGCTGGGGCGTGGTGGTCAAGGATGGCTAAGAATGTGGAATTAAAGTATTGTATGCATACCTCTCAACTGTCCCGAATTACTCATTTTTTATTGGGTGCCACAATTCCCAAGTGGCACCCCTTCATTTTTGATTTTTCCCAGCTTTTATTTAAAATTTTTTTTTCGCTATTCGACCTGACGTCATCACGTATGTGATGACATCAACACCGGCAGCCTGTCGGAATTGAGCTTTTCCGGCTGTTGAATTGGATCTGTGAGCGGGAACAGGAACCAGAAAGGACTTGAATGGTGGTGTACTTGCACCTGTGCAAGTGGGACTGCACTGCATTTATTTGCTGATGCTGGAAATTGTGTGAGCAACCGGGACTGTTGGAAACTCTGGGACTATTTGTGTGAGTGAGATTTATGTGCTGCATTGTAGGACTGCCATTGGAAACATTGAGAAAGCTTTCAGGTAAGGACTGCAGAGCTGCTTTCAGGTATTCTAGTGTGTGTGTGTGTGTGTGTGTGTGTGTGTGTGTGTGTGTGTGTGTGTGTGTGTGTGTGTGTGTGTGTGTGTGTGTGTGTGTGTGTGTGTGTGTGTGTGTGTGTGTGTGTGTGTGTGTGTGTGTCATTTTATTGTTGATGTATCAGTACCCTACCCTTCTGTAAACATACAATTACTTTAAACAAAGCGTTCTTACAACTAAAATTGTACTACAAAATGTCCCACTTGCTAACACCAGCCTCCTATTAAGTTATCTCAAGAAATGCCACAGATACAAAGGTTCTTGCTTTGGCAAGATTGTAAATGCCGGTTTTCTTTTTTGTTATTCTTTTTGGTTGGGTGTATTGGTCGGGTAACATGGAGTTCACTAGTGAAAGTCAACCCATGATGAGTATCGTTCTGGAAACTTCATTGGAGGATCTTGCTGTTGACATGAGTACATTGAAGAGTGAGCTTACAAAGTTTATTGAACATATTTTGCAGCAGCCTTATCACCTTGGTGACTGTATTCATGACTGAAATGTTTATAGTTTCGCTGGGACCTCTGATAAAGTGTTATTCTTATGTAAATGATCTAATATTAGGCACAAGCCAAGCATTTCTTTATTTTTCTGGAATTCTGTTAACCTCGGACACTTCAAAGCAAGTGAACAGGGAGGAAGGACGGATTCCACTTAACACAAATGTTTCACAGAGACCGAGCGGGACTCGGAATTCAGCAGACACTGTAGTTGACTCTAATTTAATTAACAGTAATTTTGGAGAAAAAGGTATCTTTAATTTACCTGTTTGGCTTGCTAAGACTTTTTCTTGGACAGACTGCTGATTGAAGGATCTCATTGGGGAAAACGTTTCAACTTGGTGTGTGTGTGTGTGTGTGTGTGTGTGTGTGTGTGTGTGTGTGTGTGTGTGTGTGTGTGTGTGTGTGTGTGTGTGTGTATGAGAATGTTTCATGGAAAATTTAATTTTGTATCCATTAATTCAGTTTAATTTTTTTATGGATTACTAGTCTAATTACTAGCTGAAAACGATTTAAAGTTACTTATAAAGATGCTCTAGAGTCTGTTAACATTTCACTCACTCATTTATATATTAATAGTTTCAGTATCCTCTCAAATGTTTATTCATATTGTAAATCAGCAGCTCATTACATTTTCTGATAAGATTTGAAATTCATTGAGTCAATGTTCAAGCTGAAAATTAGTGTTGGTTGTGTAAAGCTGGAAATAGTCATATGACTATTCCATCATATACACCCCCCAAGTACTGTGGGGCTTGTAAATGAGACTAATTTATTTAAGTCATTTTATTTTGATGAATGGTAAAGTTTTAAGCACTTTACAATTAGTATAGTGTGTCAGACTAAGCTTTTTGTGTTAGGGTTTAGTTCATGCTGTGCTGTAATCAGAAGTATTTATTTAGTGATAATAGTTTACATTTCCTATATTCTTTTGCAATTTATTTAGCATTTTTAAAGTGATAGCAGACTCCAAATGTGAGAAGCTGTGCAAGATGCCTATGGCTTACACTGTCATTCGATTTTTATAGTGTGTGTGAGTGTGTGTGGAAGTAGATTTTTTTGATGGAAATTTTCTGAACTGGCCAGTTTTGTCATTATTGGTTCATGCATTTTGTTTCATTGCCTACTGGAAAAATGTTCAAACAATAAATTTAAAATGTACTCTAAGTCTAACAAGTGTGCTGTATTATATGAGGAATATTATAAGGTCAGGAAGGTGTATCAAAGAACACGTGTATGTTTCTTGTTTTGTGTGCAAGGGGCCTATGATTTGAAAACAGCCCAAAGTTAATCTTTATCCACCACTGGCCAGATACATTTTCTTTGGATATAGTGTGGGTTTCAATGTTGTTTCAATGAATGTGAGTTTCGAGGGCAGAGACGTTTTAATGCCAAGTCTATTTTCATTGTGAGACAGTATTGCTTTGTTTAGCAGATGTCTTTATGTTTGTGCATTGTGCTATAAAATGTAAAAATAAAATCCAAATAATCATTGCAGAAGTAAAGCAGTATGCACACATTAGTGTTTATGGTAAATGGGGCGAAATAGCCTGGTAATGGTATGGGACATTGGAATGGCTGCAGGGGGACTCTGGTGCCATATTTTGGTTGTCTGTTCTTCAATTTGTGTTTAAAAGTTGGTATCCCACAATTCCACTGGAGTGGGTGGGGTTACATAATTATGTATGCACATTTTATGTTAATCAGCGTACAGATGTGTACCTATTTTTCATGGGCCTTGTCCAGATTTTTGATGTTTCCAGGTTGAGAGGTATGACTGTACGGCTTCATCTAGTGGGAGGTATTTTAGTGGTGACCAATTACACTGCTTGAGTTCTGTTAGGAAAAGTTCAGGGTTAAAATGTTTTTTGGTCCGTATTGCTCTGAAAGTATTTGGGTAAGTGAGATTGGTTTTATGTCCGATAATATAAGTTAGTGAGTGGTCGCTTAGATCATGTGGGAGGGTCCCTACTTTGTATGTTTTATGAGGATTATTAGTGAGAATCCAATCTAAGGTACTTTCTTTGTTATTGGGTTTATTAATCCTGGTTGGAGAGATAATAGTTTGTGAGAAGCCATATAGGTTAATATGGGTAGTAGGGTTTGCAGTACTACAGGAATTCCAGTTGATATTAAAGCCTCCAAGGACTAAGATTAATAGAAAGCCAGTTAAGGATATTTTCAAAGGTAATAATGTTATTTCCAGGAGGAAGGTAGATACAAATGATATACATATATATATATATATATATATATATATATATATATATATATAGATTTACACGTGTTAAGCTGAATTTTAGAAATGAGGATTTTGGCATTATTGTCTAAATGTGGTCTAAGGTTTGCAGTGGCAACCTGTAGCACTGCTTTATAAAGGAGTGCTACCCCTCCTCCCTTTTTGGCTGTGTGGTCTAGTCTCAGAATATTGTAACCAGGTGGGATGACTTCATTGTCTTTAATTGCAGGTTTTAGCCATGTTTCTGATAAACATAGGATGTCAAATAAGTGGACATCTAGGAGGGCATGGAGGTGGGCAGTTTTGTTGTTAATGCTACATATGTTGAGATGTGCTATACAGAGTGAGTTAGAAGGTCATGTAGGGGCTTGGGTACTAATGATGTTAGGGTTGTTTTGTTCAGTGGCAAGTGTATTGTTTGGGCCATTGTTTGGATGAATGTCCCCATCTAGTAAGGAGTGGAGGTATATTCTATTTATAGGGTTTTGAAGCTTACAATAATAGTACAGTGATTTCCTAGCATTTAGATTGATATACGTGATGTGGGCCAGTCTATGATATTTGGCTTGTAGGTAGCAGGGTCTGGATGTGATGTTTATGTGGTTTTGAGAGATAGCTAGTAGTGGTGTGGAAGTGAATTTGGAGGGGGAAATGAAGGTTTGGACACATTGTATATTCATATGAGGTTAGCAGATAGGCAATAGTTAAAGGCGGTAAGAGTGAGGCCAAGAGTAATGGTTTTACTTGTATTGGGATAGGTAGTATAGTCATTATATTGGTTTAATTTGTGGAGCAAAATGGGAGGTAAGGTAGCATCAACAGGTGGGGTGATGTAACAAGGAGGGTTGGGAGTGCTAATGAGGTGGGCTTTTAGATTGGAGCAGATGTAATGGGGGTGTGGTTTAGAGGAATAAATGTAGGAGCACTGGGGGTGGGTGAGATTTGGGTGCAGGGTAGGGGAGCGGAGTGAGCCAGCAGGGCGAATGGACCGGGTACAGACAAGTGAGTGAAACAGCCAAGGTGAATAATCAGTGGAATGCTGACTGCTATGGGTAAGTTATGTGAAGGTAAGTGTAGAATGAATAAGAAGTAGAGTGGAAGTGTTCAGAGGAGGATAGTGGGTGATTACAGAAAAGCAAGAGGTATGTGAAAGAAAGATAATAGCAAGGTATAGACAGCAGACTGTAGAAGAAGACGTTTTCTATGGGATAGTGGGACAGACAAAAGATAGGGGCTGGATAAAGGTGCCACCTAGTGGACAGGGAGATGTATTACAGCAAGTACTTTCTGGGGAAGGCTGGTCTAGGACTAAATAAGACGATCTGTTCAGCTAGGGGAGGTAGTAATAAAGGAAGTAAGGGTTTGTACTATAACTACAGGATACAGAGGGGTGTATAGCTGCTGGCTGTCCAGGCTGGGAAGCTTGCAATTACAAACATCAATAAGTAAGCATACTACAAATTAGCTTTACAGCCAGTATAAGGAAAACACATACTTCCTTCCTTCCTTGGAAGAGCACAGGGATACACTTATAGCGTGATGAGACAGCTGGTAAGTTGGGAAGGGTCCTTAGTTGCCAGGCAGATTCTTAACTACTAGTGGAGGGTAAGCAAGCTGTAGAGAAAGGATGAAAAAACACTGGGGCCAGGAGTGCACAGCAGCCACGGGATATCCTACAGAGATAAAACCTTACAATTTGAATACAGTGATCTACATGGGAGTCTTGTGTTTTCTACAAGCAATACATCTTTCAGTTTAATATTCCATCAATCTTTCCTGCAGCTTTCTTACCTTCACACTACTCTCAGGTCATGATCCTTTTTTATAGTACATCCCCTACACTGCATGCTTCTTTCTACCTTTCCTGATTTTCCCTTGGTTCACTGCTTCATTTATTTATTTATGTATGCATTTATGTTTTCTCAATATTGTATACTGTATTTATGCTGCTGTAGGTAATTTTTTAACAATATCATGATTTTCCCATCATTCCTATACTTTATTTTATATCAACTCTGTTTTGCAGCTTTGTATCCTTTATCCAGAACATTGTTTTTATCCATGCTGTCACTCTAAAATGTATTTCTTTCTATCTAATTTTTCAGCAGCTTTTATATTCAGACATGCATAATATCTTGTTGTACTCTTACTAGCCCACAGTAATAGATCATTTCATATCAAATTATTAGGTTAAAGAGTCAAATAGCCACAACAATTTGTTTCATATTTACCTCCTCTCTTTGGCATTTTTTTTTTCTTTCAGCTATTATTCTAAACTTTCCTACAATGTATGTCATGAGAGCTCAGTACTTCTCTCTTCTATTCTGCTTTCAATCTTCACAAATGGTTCTACCACAAAATGTCAAGTTACAGTATGCCAAGTAGCTGAAATGCCAAAATAATCCCTGGAATACAGAAAGAAGAACAAATAACTTTAAACATGTTTTGCAGGGGTCAAGCCCCCCCCCCCCCACTCCACAAAATTACATATACTAACTCCGCAGTTGCACCAGTTCAGAGAAGGGGGAATCTCCAAAAACAGAAGATTCATTGCTAATACACACTTAGAAATTGCAACAGAAATAATTTCCTGTGGGAAACGATGATCAGTGCTGTGCTCTTCCACTTTTTTCCCTTCGGGGTACTGGCACTTGAGTTCCAACTCAACCTGTAGAGGAATTTTCACAAGCACAGTTGTAGCTGTTCTCAACACTCATTCTGAACATTGCTTTCATTTTTCTAAAATGCCAGCTGATTGAACCATCAGATTTCTTCTGAGTTCAGTAGGAATTCCAGTTTGAATTCCACAAAGTCCTCTAACTTAGATACAAATTGTTTCTGAATTTCATTTGGGTCTTTTAATTTGTGGAAAGGCTGGGAACAGCCTAGTATCCAAATGTGTCAAACTGCTTGCATTTGGTAAATCCGCCTGTCCTTCCTTTTGAATACTTTGAAAAATATATATTCAGAAATATATAAAATATATTTATAATAAATAAATAATTAGGCAACTAATTCAAAAAGAAAATACTAGAGAATCTGGAGGACAAAATTAAATATTAGAAAATGAATAATATTCAATATTTTGGGCAAACTGAGCTTGTCTCAGGAACCAGCACTTGAAAAATATATCAGATTTTGAAAAAGCTTATAAATTATTAAATTTGCTATTTCGGATTCCATATAGCAATGTTTGTTCGTATTCATTTAAAAGTCCTGACATTTGTCAGAATTTTCTTCTGATCCCATTTGCTTTTCTTTGCTATCCTTCATTATATCCTACTTTGCCTTAATTTACTCTCTTTTTCCTGAATAGTTTTTCTTCTATCTTTTAAAGGAGCTTCCTTTCTTTTCAAGGAACTACCTTTCTTTTCATTTAGACAACCTTCACATTTCTGGCTTCTGTAGTTCCTTCTTAGGTGCTGGCATACCCATTACCGTTTTTCCACTATGTTACCTTTAATTATCCCACACGGTATGTTTTCTTTCTTATTCTATCCTGTGCAGTATTAGAACCACATGTATTTGTATGTCAATTTCAAACAAAAAGTTCTCTTCACATATTCATTAAAAATTCATTCATGTTTATTAAAGTAGGACTTCACAATTGTTAAGCCACACCAGTCTTCATGGTGACACCATCCCACATTGCAGAGGAGGCCTGTTCAAGTCTGAACAATATATATTTACCATTACTTATTAACTTTCTAGCATAGTTTTTGTATTTTGATAAGGCTAGGTACATTAACATATCATTTATATTTTCAAAATTATTTAGAAACTGTTGAGGAATCTGTAATAAGCTGAGCAAAAACTTGATTGTCATAGTTTATTTCTTGGCTATGTTCACTGTATAATATGCTGATAAGTACATCAAAAACTAAGCATATAAGATTTTTAGGCATAAATTGAAAGGTGAATGTTTAATACAGCACACAGTGATTGAAACTGTAGACTCATTTAAGGACCTGGGTATATGGGTAGATTCAGCTATGAGTTTTTCTAATCATATCAACAGATTAGTTATAGAACTATGGGTTGTATAAAAAGATTTATAAAGTCTAGGAAATCAAAAATAATGAAGTCATTGTTTGTTGTTACATTAGACCCAAACTTGAGTATGGAATAACAATATGGAATCCCTATAAGAAAACAAGCATGAATAAACTGGAAAGAGTACAATGGAAATATACCAAGGGTATCTATGGATGTGAAAATCTACGTTATTATAAAAGACTAAAATATCTGAACTAATTCAGTGTCTTTTACATATATCTAAGAGGAAATTTTATTCAGGTATATAGAGCATTTAGAGACAACTACCTCTGGGAAAGTTTGGAGTTAACAAAAGGTACTTGAGAATCATCACACAACCTATGTAGAAGATTCTATAGGAATGAGAAATGTACTGATTGGTTCTCTGATAGAGTAGCTGATACATGGAACAGACTACCAAATTACATTAAAGCAAGTACTAGTTTAGATATTTTTAAGAACAACCTGGATATTTATTATAGGAACAAGTGTTTTGGTATATTGGCAAGCTAGAAGGGCATCAATGCCCTTACTTGAAATATCTGTCTGTATGTATGTATGTATTGTAAAACTGAGTAATTGCAGCAAATTACCGCAGATACATTTACATTACTCTTGTGGTATCATATAAATGAAAGTATGTAGATATGGAAAAATACAGCAGCTTCTTACCACCTATAAAATTACTCAACATTCATCTGCCTGTCCAGCACTAAAAACATTCTACAGAACTATGTTCCAATCGGTCATTGCAATCCAGTGATCAAAAACTCATGTCTGTCTACAAACCTAGAAAATCTGCTGGGCATTGTCTGTACTCATACAAGGTTGCTAAAGCCTGGAGTTACTTACCTGTATCCTTCAGGTCAATACCCTCCTTCAGGTCAATACCCTCCTTCCCATCTTTCATAACCACTCTAAAAGACTTCCTGGCTAAAATCTGGCTCTGTTCTTATTCAAAACCAGGATAAACTATATACCTAAATGTGAACAAGTACCTTTTCATTCCTTATAATTCCTTACTCTCCCTTCTTCACCTCCTTCCTTACTTCTATGAAATTATCTTCCCTTATTGTTATTAAAATGCTTTGTAATAATTTGGAGATTTTTCCCTCTGGTGTCCTCTGAAAATGAGCTTCTACCCAGTTAGACTTTCCCAGTAATCAAACGTCAATAAATAAATATATGAAATTATCAACTTCTTTCTTGTGGGATGCAGCTTCATAGTGAACAACTATGACAATCAATGTGTTAGCATTTTCTGAGACACTCACCTTTTGGCTATTAAGACTATCACATTAAATCAAACTGTCCTCATAATGGAAAGAATAACCAATCCTGTGATAATCTAAATAAGGTCTGATTGCTTTTGACTTGTCTGATGTATACTTACAATTCTGTATTTCTGTTGTAAAAATTATTTTATTTTTTTAACATTTGTTAACTGGAAAAGTCTGACTTGGAACTAAATCAATTTTTAACGTAGACCTGAGGAAAAATGCTCCAGACACATGTCTTTGTAATGTGGGAGGAAAGCAGAGCACCCAGAGAAAACTCACAAGATTGCAGACAGGACATGCAGACTCCACACAGAAGGCCTTGCTCCAGTCAGGAATCAAACTGGATAACCTCTTCCTGTGAGGCGACAATGCTACCACTGCACCTCTGTACCATTTTTTTTAAATTTTTACTGCTGCACCACTGCGCCATTTAAAAAAAAATTGTGTTTATTTTTTTACTTTTTTGAAAGTGTATCTAAGTATGTGTTTGTGTACTTTTGATGGCTTTCTTTCTGTATTAAGGGATTCTGTGATGAGGGTTTCAATATTGTGAAAATAATTCTTAGCTCTATACCTATCTAAAGGGTGAACCATATTCTGTAGTGGCCCCTTATTTTCAAATGACCAATGTAGTATATTGTGTTTTGCTATTCAGTATTGTGGCAGCTTTGGGTATCTGTAAATGAAAACCAAGGTTGCAGTGTAAATTGTCTCTACACAAATCTACAACATTCAAATGGTAAAGTGCACCTAAAAAATACCCAGAGTTTCCTTTTGTTGTCTGTAGGTCTGTCACAACAGTGTGAAAAATAATCTGCACACTTTTCAAGTCCTGAATTTTCTCATTCAATGTCTTGATCTCAGTCTTTTCCTCTTCCTTAAACTCTTTAGCATAAGCTGTCTTTTACAAGTAGGCTTTCTAAGGGGTTTCTAATGATGATGATGCTGTTTTCTTAATTTCACCTTCTGTCACAGACTGCAATTGTTTGAAATGTCAGGACTTACTAGACTGAGTCCTGAACCATGACTGAACTGCCGAAAAAATAGATTTACATATACTAAGTCCAAAATGACCATTAAGTTGAACGGGTGTGGGGGGCTTGCCCCCTGCAAAAAAAGAAGTTTAAATGAGAAGACCAATGTTAAAGATTCATTTTTCTGTAGTTCTGGTCTTTTTTTCTGCTGTTTGGCACTCCAGTGCCAACTTTTTAATAGGGAGCTGTCACAGAAACAGTATTCTTTATTGACTGGGCCACTGTTTTATTTTTCTGATTTTCTGACTTTTTTGTATTTACTTACTAGGAGAATCAAGTGCATATAAGCTCAGAATTAAGTACTAGGATAGCTGCCCATGCATTCCGTTTTACACCCAACCAGGTTCCTTTTTGGTGCTCCAATTAACCTATCCCATTTGCAGGTTGATTAGCATTACCCATTTAAAGCTCAATAATTATATATTACCCTTAGTGATAATAACTGGGATCACACCAAAGATAATTTGAAGGGACCATACATGAGATAAACATTTAGGAGCTGCCTCTGCCCTTTAAGTAGTACAGAGGGTAGTCATACAGCAAATTTTCTATTTCTTATCCATAGATCCAAGTTGTGCTTGAATATGGACAGGGATGACCTGTGCTTTAAATGGCTGGGGAGTCTGTTCCAGAGTAGCAGTATCCAATGTGAAATATACCTGTCCCTCTGAACCTGTTGATTTTGCAGAAGAGGTCTAGATCCCTAGACAGAGAATTTCTGATGCCATCTAACTTGGAGATGTTCAGTAAATCCATCAATACTGGGATGAAGGATGCCTTGTATGCTAGATACAGGCATACTGACAGGTCTCTGAGTCAGTCCATGGAAGCTAGATTGTTTAGGCCTTGTATCCTTTTGTAAGGTATCTCTGTGGGTACTCCAGTTGTTGCATATGTCTGGACAGATACATGCCAGAGTGGGTATTGTTACTTTAGTATACAGATTGCTTTCTGAAAATTTGATTTAACTCCAAAGACTTTCTCTGAATTTTCAACCTCCAAATTTTTATGCTGAGTGGTGAGCTCAAGTGGAGCATCATAATCTTCATCCCTCCATTTGCAATGCAGTTTTCTTTTTCTCTTCTCATATTAACATTGCTTTCATCCATTTTATTTTTTCTTTCAGATCCTGTATGTGCTGACTGCATACATTTACCTCATTTTTAGTTTACTTTTTTCACAAAAAAAAATCAAAAAGTTATTTTTATTATTTTTTCCAGTCTATGCATCCTTTTCACAATTCTGCTTTTTTCTGTTCTGGGCTTGTAACAAAGATACTTCATTTTCTTTTGGTCAGACTTAACCTGGACTTTTGTGAGCTGCCCAGGCTACCTCCTTCGCTCTTTTATTTTTTGCAATTACAGCTTCTGCCCTAATCTGTTGGCATTTTTGGACTTCAGCTACTACAAACTCGATTTCATTCTTTTGTTGCTCACTTTCTTACTTCAAGGAAACTGAACTCTGTTTGCATTTCTCCTATTTAGAAATGACTGTCCTAAATTCATTTTGCAAAGATAGAACAGAAAACTTCAAGTCCCTCACATTCTTTTGCACAATAGTTACACTTTCTTTCTTTTATCTGTTTATTTGTGATCTGCAGTTGCCTGTTTGTATCATGTTGAGTCAGTACACTTTTGGCAAGTCTCATGTTGTGCAGCCATACTTTTTTAAAGAGCTTCTACTATCATCTCCATATTTTGAGTCAATGACCAAGTTATATTACTCAATAGTGAGCAAATAGAAGTACTCTTTTTACCATCACTACTTGGTCTGTATGGGAACATGGCCTGGACACAGTTGTGAAGTATTCCTTTCAATGTAACTGAATTCATAGTATCCACACTGTACAATCTCATAATTTTAACAAAATGTCAGCAAAAATTGCAAATAGTGGAGATTAAGATATCATGTTGTTGTTGTCTTTCGGCTTTTTCCGGTTAGGGGTCGCCACAGCAGAACTCCAGTCCGCTAATGATTGGCAGTAGATTTTGACAAATGCCGAGGTGCCAGCTCAACGTTCAACCTTCAACGAAGGCACACCCATTTACGCATGTCTTTCAAACGCCCACCCAACCGTGGGGAGGACATGCAGACTCCACACAGAAGGCACTCCCCACACTCCAGCCAAGAATCGAACAGGATATCATGTACAAATCCAATTCTTTCAAACGTGGTGTAGAAGAATGTGTACCTTAGATCATGTGGTTATCAAAACCACAACAGGTATTAGTCACTGTAGATTGTCCCAACATCTACAGCCATTGTGTAACAACTAGCATAAGCCTCTCTTAGTTTTACACAGTTACCTATAACAGACATTAGTCACTGCATATAGTCCCAACTTCTATGGCTATAATTGAACAACTAGCATAAACCACTCTTAGTTTTACACAATTTTCACAGTATGCAATTATTCCCTTATGATGTAGGTGGAGAAACAACACCTCAGTGTTATTTTGAATATCAGCCGGAAGGACATCCATGTTGAAAACAATATCTCCATTGTTTTGCTATGATTCAGCTCAGAATTGGAAGGATGTAGATTTTAGGTTTTAACACATAATATCATTCTACCACCATTGTAAAAGTCATAACTGTATGACTTGATTTCCACATGAACAATTCACTATTTTTTAAGCAAGCATCTACTGGCCAAAAGGCAGCAGTGTTAAAAAACAGCTTAATTTTTTTTCTGAGCAGTTGAAATCAGAACTTGATCAAATCCTTCATCATATATGAGCTAGTGTGGTGCAAGGAACTGAACTACAAAAATTGAAAATTTCGAAGCTTTCACCAACATTTACAACAAAGTTGGGTCTTTACTCCAGGACATTAGTTTGTTTCATGTACTTATTTCTTTAGGCTACTGAGCACATGTAAAAACAAATAAAGCATTTTCAGTTAGACAAAATAGCTTTTATTCAGGACTACAGCCTAGAATATTCTCTTATATAGAACTTAAAATAGAAGTTTTACTCAATGTGAAGGTGACATTAAAAGTAACTATTGGTTTTGATTGCTTCTTGCAGTCATCAATGCACCTCTATCTACATCTGTTTCACATTGTACCTTTGGCCTGTCTTCTAACATTAAACAGACAAGTAGAGAATAAAATCTTGTATGCTTCTCAGACATTCAATTTACAGAAGATAGCAACACTTTTTGTTCACTTGTGTTTCAGAACTGCAAAATAACAGTATTCTAACACAAAATTCCTTAGAGCTCAGACTCTGTTAACATTAGGTTTAGCTTCTTAATTTTTCACAGTGCAATCTCTTCCCTAGTGTTTACTGTTCCATTCTTATCTGAATTCTCTACTTTTGAGCTTGTTGTAAGTATTGGTGGGGAAGCTACCTGCTCTGCTTTTAGGCATAGAAAGTTACAGCCTTTATAGCTGGACCCAGATACACTTAGCACATTACATTCAGCTCAGCTAGCTCTCTCTCTCTCTCATCTTTCTCTGTCTATTTAATTATACATATGTGTGTGTGTGTGTGTGTGTGTGTGTGTGTGTGTGTGTGTGTGTGTGTGTGTGTGTGTGTGTGTGTGTGTGTGTGTGTGTGTGTGTGTGTATGTATACACACACACATATATATATGTATATATATATATATATATATATATATATATATATATATATATATATATATATATATATATATATATATATGGATCTACTTTGACACATGGAAATAACACTTCAGCAAAAAGTACAGTTTTGTACCTACCATAAATGTAGATGTTCGAAGATCCACATTGCTGCAGTCCTTACACTTGGGTAGTCCGCTGTCCTCGGTCGGCCCGAATATCAAAGTATTAGGCTGACGCCGGTCAAGGCGCATAAGACTGACATCAGGACGTCAGGGTACAAATGCGCATGACCGACGTCATATCCTCAGTCTTTTCTTCCCCAGATGTCAGAAGACCCTAAAAAGAAAGGTCAAAACCAAAAGACAGCAAAAAACAACCAACCACCCTAGTACTAATCATATGTACAATATATACAATATCCACAATATGTACAACCCAAACCACACAACCGCCTCTAACTACAGAGGGGAAGGAGGGAGGGTAAATTGGACTGCAGCAATGTGGATCTTCGAACATCTACATTTATGGTAGGTACAAAACTGTACTATGTTCTTCATCTCACATTGCTGCAGTCCTTACACTTGGGTAGAATCCCAAAGCAGAGATAAGGGAGGATGGCAAACTATAAAGCAATAGGAGCTGCTAAAATGCCCTGTAAAATTGCAGTGGCAAAACCAGCCCTAGATTTAGAGTAAAGTGGAAGGTGGTAATGCTTAGAGAAAGTATGCACTGAACTCCAAGTAGCTGCCTCCAAAATATCTTTAGTAGCCACCCCCCTTAAAAAAGCTGTAGAAGTGGCAGTAGCCCTAGTGGAATGAGGCCTAATCCCAGCTGGAATCTCCTTACCATGATGGGAATAACAGAAAGCAATACAAAACCCAATCCACTTAGAAATAGTTTGTTTTGACACAGGCTTGCCCTGAGAACCCAAAGCAAAAGAAACAAATAACTGCTGAGACTGCCTGAACCCTTTAGTTCTGCTCAAATAATATCGCAACTGCCTGTGTATATCCAAAGTGTGCAAAATCTTTTCCCTTTATTTTGGGGTTTGCATAAAAAGTAGGCAAATGAATAGTTTGGTTTAAAGCCACACTAGAAACCACTTTAGGCATAAAGGAAGGATTAGTACGTAAAGATACCCTATCCTTATGGAAAATTAAGAAAGGCTCAACTGCCATAAGGGCCTGTAATTCAGAAACCGTTCTCGCAGAGGTAATGGCCAACAAAAAAGCAGTCTTCCATGATAAATATTTCAACTCAGCAGTAGCTGCAGGCTCAAAAGGTTGTAGAGTGAGTTTCTCCAACACAAAATTGAGATCCCAAGCAGGAGTAGGAGCTCTCCGTGGGGGTCTTAGATTCTTTGCCCCTCTAAGGAATTGCTTAAACAAAGGATGAGAAAACAATGGTGGGTCACAGTCATAGTGAGCAGAAATTGCTGCAGCATGAACCTTAATAGAAGAGAAGGACAAACCTTTGTCCAGTAACTCAGTAAGATATTGAAGAGCCACACTTAAATTAGGTTTAGAAACATCAAATTCCTTTGCTGTACTCCAAAATAAAAATCTCTTCCATTTATCTGCGTACACTTTCCTTGTACTAGGCCTTCTGGCCTCCAAAATAACATTCAAAACTTGCTGTGGAAGCTGAGACCCTCCAGGGTTTAAAACAGAATATGCCAGGCTGTCAGGTGAAGAGAGTGAAGTTTGACATTGAGTAAATGACTGTTCTCCTGAGACAGCAGGTGTGGAATCGAAGGCAAAGGCCATGGAGGCTCCTACCAGACTTCTCAGTAATGGGTACCAGTGCTGTCGAGGCCAATCTGGAGCTATTAAAATCATCTTTGGCTTGTCCTGTCTGACCTTCAGGAGTACCTTTGGGAGGAGAGGCAGAGGTGGAAAGGCATACACATGAAGATTGTTCCAATTGAATGAAAGAGCATCCACTTTCCAAGCTGTGGGATGAAACCTTTTGTGCAAAACTTTGGCAGCTGGTAGTTTAGTGGAGAAGCGAACAGATCTATGTCTGGAGTTCCCCATAACACTGTCAACTTCTGAAATACATGAGGATCCAATTTCCACTCGTGGGGATCCATAATTTGCCTGCTCAACACATCTGCTAAGGAGTTCTGTGCTCCCGGCAGAAACCTTGCCTGAAGATTTAGCTGTAAACTGAGAGCAGTCTCCCACAAAATCATTGCTTGTCTGCATAGAGGATAAGAATGTGTTCCCCCTTGCTTGTTGATGTACCACATGACAGTTGTGTTGTCTGTTAGAACCAACACCTGCCCTGGAAGAAGTAAATCCTTGAAAGCTATTAATGCAAATTGGACTGCTAACATCTCCTTCAAGTTGATATGTAGATGTTGAAGACTGGCAGGCCACGTGTCTTGTACCCACTTTCCATTTAGATGAGCTCCCAAGCTTTGTCTGAGGCATCTGTCGTTAGAATCTGACTCGCCTCTGGCCAGGTCACAGAGAGTCCCTTGTTTAGGTGACATTCCTGAGCCCACCACAAAAATTCCTTTTGAATGCAAGGTATTATCTGAATGACAGTGTCCATATCTTGTCAGTGCTGTGTCCATACATTTTGAGATACCATTGTAGCTTCCTCATATGCAGTTTGGCATTGGGAAGCACCAGAATACAAGATGCCATGAACCCCAAGGCTTGAAGGACTGTCCTTGCAGTCAGCCTGGACTGATGAGACAATTGATGGAAGTAAAGAGAAAGATTCTTTTGTTTGTCCGGGGTCAAAAGGCCATCTGGGATGCTGTATTCAGTCTCACACCCAGAAAGCACATGTCCTGAGAGGGTACTAGACTGGACTTTATTTCGTTCACAGAATACCCCAGGCATCTTAGCACTGCTATCACATATTGCAAATGATGAAGAAGTTCATCCTTTCCTTGGGCCAGAATCAGGCAATCGTCCAAATAAGGATAGATCTGTATTCCTCTTAGCCTGAAGAAGGCTATCACTGGAGCCAGAACCTTCGTGAACACTCTGGGCCCAGTAGATAAGCCAAAGGGCAATGCAGAGAACTGATAATGAGAAGTCCCAGCCCGAAAACGTAGATACTTCCTGCAACTTAGCCTGATAGGAACATGAAGGTAAGCCTCCTTGAGATCCAGAGTCACCATCCAGTGATCTTTGCCCAGCAGAGGTAAAAGCTGTTGTAACGGCAACATTTTGAACTTGGGAATGTCCAGATAAGTGTTGAGGATAGATAAATCCAAAATTGGTCTCCACGTGTTCCCCTTCTTTGGTACTAGGAACAGGCGAGAATAAAATCCTAGGCCCACTTCTGGCAGAGGGACCGGTTGTATGGCCCCTATTTGGAGCAGCAGAGAAATTTGTTTGTGAGCCTCTAGTCTTTGCTGAGGAGGAACGTCCGGCATGCCTTTGAAAGGAGGCAAGGTATGGAAATAAAACCTGTAACCTTGGTGTATGATATCCAATACCCATCTGTCTTGGGTAATCAAACTCCAATTTTCCCTGAAGAGTGCCAACCTTCCTCCCAAAGGTGCTGCCAGGCAAGAAGGATCTGGCAGCTGAAAAGGTAGGTCATTGGGCCTGTTTACGAAAGGACTGGCCCCTGCCCTCACCTGAAGATTGTGCAGGAGAACTCCCTGTTCTAGGTCTGAAGGAGCTCTGAGCTCTGCCCCTACCACGCCTAGATCTACCCCTAGACTGTGAATCATAAGAAGGGTACGTCCACCCCTTAGCAGGCCAATTCCTACTAAACTTCGGAGGCTGGACTTGCAAAAAATCTTTAACAGTCTGCATAGACTTAGCCTTGTCTTCCATTTTCTTCAAAACTGACTCCACAGGTGAACCAAACAACACATCAGACTGTAAAGGAGCATCCAAAATCCTTGTCTTAACATGGTCAGATAAATTCTGATCCCTCAGCCAGGCGTGCCTGCGAAGAACTGACCCAGTGGCAGCCACCCTAGACGAGGCCTGTACAGCATCAAAACCACATTGTAAAGAATGCTTACCCACCTGTTCAGAGACATGTACCAAATCTTGTAATTCCTTACACTCAATGCCTTCCGCCAGAGCATCTACCTTAGACTTCAGTTGAGAAAGAAGATAGTTTTGATATTTCAACATGTGAAACTGGCAATTCAAAGCCCTCATAGCTAAGGTGGAAGAAGTATAGACTTTCTTTCCCCATCTATCCAAAGCTCTGGCCTCTTTATCTGGAGGAACCGGATTTTTTACAACAGAGGCCTTGACACCCTTAGGTCCCTGACTAACAGTTTCTGGGTCCGCCCTAGGACTCTTATAAAGATATTTATGAGCCTCAGGCACCCTGTAATACCTATCCGGTTTAACAGGAGCAGGAGGCAAAGAATCAGGATTTAGTGAAGCCTCTGCAAACACATCTTCCACAACATCCAGAACAGGTGGTATAGCCAAAGGCCTATGCTGGGGTAAAAGCAAAAATTCCCTAAGCCTCTTCCTGGAATCAGAGAAGTCCTGACCTTCCCACTTAAAATGTTCCCTCATGGAATGAAGAGTCTCTGAAAAAGAAAAATCCTCTGGCGGAGAAGCAGAAGGAGTCGAATCATCTGCATCAGAATCAGAATAAGGAGAGTACTCCTGCAAGTCTTCAGCCGAAGACTCTGAAACATCTGAAGCCTGCTCAAAACTCCCCAACTCTGGTTCCACCCTAGGCCTCTTATCAGGAGGGGGCAAAGAACCTCTAATCAAAGTAATTAAATCTTCTGCCATTTTAAGCATGTGCTTCCTGGGCACAGATCCTGAAGAACTCGGAGTGACACCAACAGAAGCTAAACCTGGCCTGCCTCTGGGAGAAGCCTTGGAAACAGAAGGAGAGGGCCTAACCACCCTAGGAAGGGAGGGGAGTACAGTAACCTGAGAAGCCCCTTCAGCCTGACCTGCCTCCTGAGAGGCCACATCCTGCAAAATCAAAGTCTCTCCCTGGGACTCCAGAGAAGCCTCGTGGAACCACCGGTTCCACCGACCTCTAAAGAACCGGCGTCCGGTACGGACGACTCTTCCTGCCTGGGCTTAGCTGCTTTGTCTTTGCGCTTCTTCGAAGAAGCGGGCGTTGGAGCATCCGACGGCATCTTATAATTGCACCGCTTCCCGAAGACCAACCTGGCACAATCTAACCTTCGCTTAATAGTGCGCTTATTGAACCTAGCACAAAAGCGACACCCAACAACGTCGTGCTCAGGCCCCAAACAAGGAATACACAAAGTATGATAATCTCTATGCGGTATCTGTTTCCCACAAGAAATACAGTTATTCACTTTTTCTGACATCCGGTAAACCACTGAGGCAAGAAAAAACTAAAATATTCCCCAACGGGGTACTTAGCCAACTTTGACAAGGTCTGAAACTCCGACTTCGAAAAATTTCAGAACGCCGAACGGCACTTGCAACGCTGCTTCTGCATCGGACCATGCGGCAAAAAAGACTGAGGATATGACGTCGGTCATGCGCATTTGTACCCTGACGTCCTGATGTCAGTCTTATGCGCCTTGACCGACGTCAGCCTAATACTTTGATATTCAGGCCGACCGAGGACAGCGGACTACCCCAAGTGTAAGGACTGCAGCAATGTGAGATGAAGAACATCTCAGTTTCACTAGTCTGGTTTCACGAAAGTGCATTTCTCTGTAAATGCACTTTCGCAAATCTAAAGATCACTGAGATTTTTGCTGGAGATCACTGTACAGTGGGGCTAAAGGAATTTTCCCTATTGCCCCCCTGCATAATTTACTGTAGTGTGTTTTTTTTTTTTTAAGTTCTTCGATGATCTGTAGTTTTATGAAAGTACTTTTTTGGAGAAATGCACTTTCATGGAACTGGACTAGCGAAACTGAGTTTTGCTGTAGTGTTATATCAGTGGGTCAAACTAGATCCATATATACACATATAGGTCCACTTCTGAATCTCAAAATACTGAAATATCGCATTTCAGTTTCTCGAGACCAGAATGCCGAAACTATACTACACTGAAAAATCAAAAAAACGAACATCACTATATTGAAACTCCATAACACTGAATTTTCAGTAAGCGACATCCTGTTTTTAAGACACCCTCATACACACAAACAAAAACACATAAAAATCCTTTCTCCCTGCACCATAACAAACCAACAAAACACACACACAAACAAAACCCAACTAATCTATGTATAAGCAAGGGGCAAGCCCCCAACATCCTCGCTACTGATAAATACCAACTCTGAGGTCACACTAACATGAAAACTATAACACACCTACTTCTTCGTGCCCTACACTCCCATTATACACACACTTATACCCACGAGAAGCACACACACTGCACATGTAAAACAATCACCACTGTCAACACCTACACACACACATCCTCTCAGCTACTTAGCTTAACCTACTCCAACTTCACAAAACACTAAATAAAACAACATTCCTACCTAAAGCCTTAACAAACTATAAACTTACCTAGATCTCTGAACATAATGAAACATTGACTGCCATCTTCAAAACCTAGAAGCCCTGCCCACCAGCAAGAAAAGAACTGTTATGTTTTTGTTCATTTAGCTGATGTTTGGGCAGCTACGCTTGATCAATTTGAGTTCATCTCCCTGGAGTGTACTACTATCTTTCAAACAACTATAAATATATACATATATAACATGTATATATAATATATATATATATATATATATATATATATGTATATATATATATATATATATATATATATATATATATATATATATATATATATATATATATATATAGATAGATATATACATAGGTTCATAGGTTCATAGGTTCATACTAAGCTATCTGCCCTAGGGCATTTATAAGCCTAGCCAGAGTGTGTTTGGCTTTCGCCACTCATTTTAAATTAATTCTGCTATGCCCTTTTTCGAGGTTAGTATACTGTGCTCCTGTCTAATAGTGACACAGAAGTGATACCCGGGGTAAACCTATGATCTCCCATCCACTCATCAAGATTCCTCTTGAAGAGAGCCAATGAGGTACTCTGCCTAACCTGGACTGGGATTTTATTCCAGAGTGAAGGGAGTCTCTGGGTTATGAATCTGTCCCTCCAGCATGTCCTATTAATTTCAATGCTGAGGTTCAAGTCTCTCAAGCGCGTAGCTCGATGGGATTTGGATTTTCTGAGGTGCAGCATGTCCATTAATTCCGGGTTGGACATGGCTTTATACGTCAGGCACAGATCACCTCTGAGCAGGCGGTATGCCACTGAATAGAGCTGGAGTTTCTTTAACTGGGCAGCATATGGCATCTGTTTGAGCCCTTTGATCCTCTTGGTGAGGTACTTTTGGGGTCTTTCCAGCTGCTGCAGGTGTCTGGTAAGGTACATCCCAAAAGGGGCATTGTACTCAATTATAGGCCTGATGAGGGATTAGTAAAGAGGCACGATGACCTCCCCTGATCTAGATGTGAATCCCTTCATGATTAGGTGGGCTATATAAAACGTTTTTCTAACCACTTTGGCCACGTGGTTGTCAAATGAGAGATTGCTATCAACTTGGGTCCCCAGGTCCCTAATTACTTCTTCCATACGTAATGGATTACCACCTATGTGGTAATTTGTTGGTACTTTGTTTTTGCCAAAGGGGATGACTATACACTTTTTGGCGTTTAGCTTGAGGCCATGGTTTTGGCACCAGTTGCCTGTTTCAATGAGGCCCTTTTAGAGGATGGTTGTGTCGGCTGGAGAGTCGATCATGGCGCCCAGTTTGCAGTCATCTTGCGAACTTGGTCAGCCACAGTCCTTCCGTGTTGGCCTGTACCTCTTAGAAATATATATAGAACAAAATAGGTCCCAGGACTGAGCCTTGTGGGACGCCACTTGTAACTGGTTTAGAGTCTGACATGGCTCCAGCAATTCTAACCATGTGGGTTCTGTCCTTGAGCCAATTTGCAACCCATCTAATGACATAGGGGTTTATATTTAAGCTGGTGAGCTTATCTATAATGCCCGAGTGGGGTATTGTATCGAAGGCTTTTGCGAGGTCCAGGTAGGCTGTGTGGACTGCCTTCCCTCGTCAATGGCCTTGGTGACTGTTTCAAAAAAATCGACCAGGTTTAAGAGGCAGGATCTGCCCTTAACAAAGCCGAACTGGGTAGGATCCAGTGTCTGTAGGTCCCCAATGTCTTTATTTATGAGGTCCATGATGATCCTTTCCATAGCTTTGCAGACCAGGCTAGTCAGGCTTATGGGGCGATAGTTTCCAGGATCTGTTGAGACGCCACCTTTGTGGAGAGAGACCACTGTTGCTGTATGCCACTCTTTGGGTACATATCCTGTAGTAAGGCTGAGATTGAACAGTAGTTTTATGTTTGGGTTTAGCTCTTCTTGGAGTTCATGTAGGATGCAACCCAGGACACCGTCTGGTCTCAATTGATGCTGTGTTTTTTGCTTTGGAGAGGGCTGCTCTTACATGAGCTTCTGAGATGTCAGGGGGGCAGCACTCTGCTGGGCTAGATATTTGCTCTTTTGGTGGTGAGGGGGGTGAGAAATTTGCGCTGAACCTGTCAGCTAGGATGTTGGCAATGTCTGTGGGTTTGGTGTATTTTTTGTCATTTTGGACTAATTCTGAGCATATCTGGGAATTCCCACCCAGGTTCCTAACATAACTAAAGAAAGCCTTGTGATTATCTTTAGTGTCCTGTGCGATTTTTCTCTCTAAGCTGGCCTTGGACGATTTTATGAGTGCCCGTAGTTTTTTGCTAATACTGATCAGAGATGACTTCCCTTTTTGGGATTTTGCTCTGTCATGTAGTAGCTTCCTCCTTCTATTGTATAGTTTATTTATGGCTGGGGTCCACCAGATAGGACGTCTGCCTTTGGAGGATTGGGTCTTGGTTTTATTTGGGATTGCATGATCCATGCATTCCTGAAGGTGTTCATAGAATGCGTTTATAAAGGATTCTGCGGTCTGGGACGTATTTTCCACAGGCCCGGGGACTTTGAAGGATTTAACCTCGGTTTTGAGGAGTGTGAAATTTGCTTTAGAGAAGTTTTTCACTGTGGTTTTCTGGGCAGGGGGTGGGGTCGGGATGTGAATATCCAGTGAGATTACTTTATGGTCTGATCTTACCAGTGAGGGATACACTTCTGGTCTGGAGCATAGAGTCCCCATGTTGGTGATGATCAGGTCCAGTATGTTTTCCCCTCTTGTGGGAGTGGTGACTAGTTGTTCCATGGCATTTGAGTTTATAAATTCCAGGAACCTTTGGGCTAGGGTGTTGGGGCTTGAGTAATGCTCCCAGTCTATGTTTGGGTAGTTGAAATCTCCCAATACGATGTTGTTTGGAGAGATCTTCATATTCTCCAATGTTTTCAGGAAAGCCAAGTGGGATTCCTGATTTTGAGAGGGTGGTCTGTAGCATGCTATAAACTGCAAAGTAGTTTTGCCCACTGTTAATTGCACATGGATGGACTCCGATGCTTCGTGCAATGCCACTAATCTGGAGGTGTGGGTATCCTTGATAAGAAAGGATACTCCTCCTCCTTTTGTGGTTCGGTCCGAGTTTTGGGGCCGAAATGCATGGTATGAGGTATAACCTGGTAGTGCTGGGGTGCTCTCTGGAGCCTTGAACCAGGTTTCTGTCACTGCACATATATCGATGTTCTCCATACTGAGGAGAGCTTCGAGTGCATGCATCTTGAGGTTTAGACTTCTGGCATTTAGCAGCATTACCCTTAGTTTTTTGTTCATTGTGCTGTTTAAGGAGGTGGGTTTGTCTTTTGAGCCTTGCCTAAAAAAGGCACTATGGGGGTGGCAAGAGCCTTTGCCAATATCCGAAAGCCCAGGGGTGACAGGTGCAAGCCGTCCCTAGCGAAGCAGCGTGGCTTGTCGAGCATGTCATCCCAGGCTGACAGACACTGGATCCCCTTTGAATGACACCAAAATTTTAGCCAATTGTTAAAATCAGTCATTTTGTCTTTGTACTGCGGCATCATTCTAGGTGAAGGTAATATGCTACTAAAGGTCAGGGTCATACCGGCCTGGGCTACATGATCAGACAGCTCCTGTATGTCTCTTTTCATGTAGTCGAGGGAGGTACGTCTCAGGTCATTCACACCAGCATGTACTATGACTGAGTCATATTTGTACTTGCTTTGGAGTGATCTGAGTGCTTGCGTTATGTGGCAGATCCTAGCGCCCGACAGGCAGCTCACTGTGACCTTCTCTTTGTTCAGCCTGGTGAGCGGGACGTCAGTGTGTCTGACTACAGAATCACCTATTACGAGTGTATTAGGTGTGTTATTCAGCCTTAAGGGGTGAGGCTGCTTAGCACACTGACTTTGTGAACTATGTTTTGCATGTGATTTGTTTTGTTGTAGCGTTTGCTTGGATGTCTGCTTTGGAGGTCTCTGCTGCTTAGGCAGATTTTTATTTAGAGCCTCCGAGTATGTTTTTGTGTGTTTATGTGTTTGGTTTGCTGATGTTTTAGGACTATGTGAGACTGGATTTTTGTTGTGTGAGGTTACCTTCTCCTTTTGACTGGTTACAGCAGTTCTGAGTTGAGACAGTTCAGCCTCTAGTTTGGCTATATAGTTGCATCTCTCACATATATTTGAACCTGTTTGGAGGAGGAGAGGGTTGTCCGTGTACATGAGGCAGTTGTAACATTGCCTCAAGATTCCCAGATTCACCAGCTGGACTAGAGAGGAAACCATTGACTGACCTTTGGACATACTAGAGTAATATAGGGAAACTCTTATCACTGAATTAGATGGGTACGATGGGGGACGAGGTGACCGTAAAAAGTGTATGAGGATGTAGTGCTTTTAGTTTGTTAGTGCTAAATTGTAAAATTGCTTTTTTGTGCAAGTGCTAGGCCTTAGATTGAGTATAGGGTGTTTTATTTGAGAGAATAGAGCAGTTCTAAGGGAAAAAGTGAAGAGCAGACTTTGTGGAGCCGGGAATAGTTTAAACTCAATTAACCGCCGCTGCCCGATTGTGCACGTGCAAAGCCGCGCTAAAGCGGGTTTTTTATGCAGGGAACTTCAAAGAGCTAGAAATGGCCCAAAATGGCCAATTACTACAGATTCTTGTGCTGAGGTCACTCCTTCAAGGGCAGATAGGCTGCTCAAGGCTCTCCACTCCCACTGGTGAGCAATGAAACTTCCTTTTGTCCAAGTAAGGTAATGGGCAACACAGGAACTATCCAAGAGTCTCAAATACAGCAAAGCCTGTGTGGGACTATTCTTGTCTAGGAAAGGCGGGAAAACAAGGATATTTTTTTTTTGTTTTGTTTTTTTCAGGTAAACAGCAGGTAAATCACAGTAAACTCTATGCACAGGCTAGCACACTTGAGTGGGCAGCCTTGACAGTTAAAAATACAACAAACAAACTTATTTAACAAGTGCAGGTAATGAGGACACAAAAACAAGCTTAGAAACAGTTAAAACAGCAGTGTAGCTTGCTTTTCATCAAGAACAGGCAGTAATGTATGTATGTATAGCCAACCAACAAACTAAAACAATGAGCAACAAGGTCACACAGAAAAAACAATCAGTAAAAATCAAAAGAAAAATCTAACAAGGCTAGATTTTCCACTGTGTGATTCCTTAAATCTAATGTATTAGAGGCAACACTGGATGAGACTGATTGTTTTAGTTTGTTGGTTGGGATATTTTACAGATACCCTAATGGTTGTGGATATCAGCTGGGTACGACAACCCTGTGTATCTAAAGGTTAGCCAAACAATCCACTTATGCTGTGCTGATGATGCCATAAGGAGGCTGAAACATGCATATCCACAGCTAATGGGGTTTGGCTTTATTGGCCTGAATTTGTCTATAAATAGCCTAAAAAGAAAAGAATTTATGGACATTCAGAATTGCCATATAGGTGAAACACCTGATGTCCTTAAAGGGTTATTTGCATATATCCCATGTTGCCGCTAATACAACAAGTTTATGGAATCACACAATAAGAAGTCTAGCCTTGCTAGATTTTTCTTTTGGTATATATATATAAGTCTATATTGAGTCCTTGAAACAAAAAACATTGTGTACAAGGTATTCAAACAAATGTGTTTGAACTCCTACTTGAACACTTTAGATATTGAAAAACAAAGAATGATTAAGATTATTGGTTTTGCAGGGAGAACCCCCTGCACCCACACACCTCATGTCCCCCACATCCCCTGCAACTTATTTAAACCAACTTTGAGAGCACACTTCAGTGGTTAAAGGGTAAACACCCAGTCCCCTACTGTACCATGATCTTCCTACTGAGAGTTCATTCACATCCAAGTGTCCATAGACAAGGCTCCTTAACATGTCCTGGCCAGCAGCAGGTCATCCTCTATGACCCACAACGCTGATAGTTCATACCTAGACCTACTAGAAGCACACACCATCCAACCAAATACCCTGTTCATTGGATACTTTAAGTAACACTCTGAAGACTGGGAACTGTACACTGCCTCCAAATGTCAAGCAAAATGTTTCCTGGACTTCATCAACATGAAATCCCAGGATCAGATAGTGTGCACTCCAACAGAAGATGCAACATGTTGCACCTAATACTCACCAACATGGGAGAGCATTGCACAACACCCCCACCCCCACCCCCTGTGTCATGTTTTCACTGAAGAGGTCAAACCACAAAGCTGTCTCCCTTAAATAAAATCAACCCAGAAAACCCAACGAAACCTGTAACAGCTGGGAATTATTCTGCATCAAACTGCATCTTATTAAGTGACAGTCTGTCAAAAGTCACAACTACTTCATTCCAAAGAATACTGCTAACTATGCAGAATTTTTTACAGAAATCCTATACAAACATTTAACTGGCTGCACAGAAGCTGCCATACCTACCAGAAATAAGCCCAGATTTAACACCAAAAACAAACCCCACTGGTGGAATCCTTACCTTAACAGGCTATATAACAAAATAAAAAAAAGTCTTGGACAAAAATCAGAAAGCGCAGCTCTCACAGAGATGAGTTTTCTGATTCAACTAAACAAGAAACTAAGAGGTCTAATAAAGCCGAGCAAGGCCAATTATGAGGTCAGGATAGCCTTGCAGGCTATGGACAATGACAAGGCCTTCTTCAACTATGCCAGGAACCTTAAGGGTAACACTCAGCAGTGTGCAGAGCTGGTTGAAAATGGCACAGCCTTCACTGACCACAGTGACATAGGGAATCTACTGTCTGATAAATTTAGTTCTAACTTCACCCCCTCTCTCATCCCCCCACTGCTACCTGTGAAACCTCTTCTAGTAGGTACCCCCAACTAACAGGGAGCAGGTGTTGTCTGTGCTTGCTAAGGCCGAAAATACTGCTCCATTGGGCCCTGACAATATCCATGGTTGCCTCCTAAGTAGCATAAAATATGACCTAGCAGGACATCTTGAGGCACTCTTCAAATACAGCCTCAAAACAGGGTACATGCCAGGTGACTGGAGGGTCACAACAGTCATCCCCCTTCATAAAGGTGGATCATCGATCATCCCTAGGAACTGCAGATCCATCAGTCTGACAAGTCTAACATGCAAAGCCATGGAAAGAATTACCATGGAAATGATCAGTAAGAACGTTGGCAAACTACAGACACTGAACCCATCCCAGTTTGGCTTTGATAAGGATAAGTCTTGCCCTCTCAACCTAGTAGACTTCTTTGAGAGGATCACCAAGGCCATGGATGAGGGGAGAACTGTGCATACCACCTACTTTGACCTGGTCAAGGCATTTGACATAGTACCCCACTCAGGTATTGTTGACACACTCTCAGAAGTAGGCATAATCCCTACATAACTTGATTGATTGCTGGTTGACTCACAGATAGGATCCAAGAAGTCAGGATCAGTGAGACCACCTCCTCCAGGAGACCATTCACTAGTGGAATACCCCTGAGCTCCGCTTTGGGCCTGTTTTTGTTGGACATCTACTTTTCAGAACTTAAAGCTAATGTCAAAGGCATCTTGCTCATCGAGTTCACAGAAGACTGTAAATTGAGAGCTATCATAGACCCTCCCCATGACAACAACATCCTTCAAGTAAGTTTAACACAAACAAATAATTGATGCCAAAGTCATGGATTAAAACTAATGGGAAGAAATGCATTATAGTGCCCTTTGAGCAATCATCTACACAAGCTAATTACTTCATCAATGAAACACCCCTAAGAGTTGACCTGATTGTTAGGGATCTGGGAACATATGTAGACAGTAATCTGGCCTACGACCAACATATAGCCAAGACAGTAAGAGTATCATTCGATGTCACCCAATTCATAAGCAAGGATATGGTCTCCATGTGGTAGTTATAGTACTACACTCCTCAGCCCTTATCAGACCCATCAGTGAGTATAATGTCCCATTTAGTGTATACCTAACCAGGCACTTGCCACAGTTGGAACACCTTCAAAGTTTCCTCACCAGGAGAATCTGGGGTATGAATGCCTCATCCTACACAGGTTGCCTCAAGGCCCTATCTCTTTACTCAGTCTTCTACGGGTCATTGAGAAGTGATCTATACCTAGCATGTAAGGCATCATATAAAGCTTTGATGGATCTTTTGCACATCTGCAAAACAAACAACACCAGAAACACTAATTCTAAGGACATGAACTTTGACTGCAACATAAATAGGACATGTTGGAGAGACTGGTATCGGTTTCAAAGAATCCCCATGCTATGGAATAAGCTCCCCATCTACATAAAGCACAGTTCATCCGTAACCCAATTCAAATGAAACCTTGACTGGGACAAAACTGGGTTGGGTTGCACAGCTAGACTTGTAAAGACCCTGGTGGTCATTAACCTATTATAAACCTATGAACCGTCAATCTTCTATATTTTTACACTCAATCACTTCTGCTGATTTTCTCACTGTTTTATGTGGTACATATATATATATATATATATATATATATATATATATATATATATATATATATATATATATATATATATATATATATATACATATATGTGTGTGTGTGTGTGTGTATATACTGTAGACTTGAACATTGGTGGTCAAACATATACAGGCTGCAACTATTTATTAGAAATACATATACCAGAACAGAGGTAAAGTTCAGATTTCCCTAGCCATTGGTTGTATTAGGTTAGAGCTCTGCTTTTCATGGATGGGAAGCCTTTTCTAGAGAAGGGGTAGTCTTTGCGACACATACATGTCCCTCCAGCATATCCTGTTTATGTTGCAGATGAGCTTTACATCCACAGATAATTTTTGTAATATTTATTTGCAGATGTGCAACAGGTCCATCTTAGTGGTATCAGAGGATGGTTCAAATGCCAGGTATAGATCAAGTCTCAGCAACCTGTAGAATGCTGGGTATAGGGAGAGGGCTATGAGGTGCTCTATGTAAGATGTTATTTATGCCCTGTATTCCTTTTTGTGAGGAGCATCTGTGGACACAACAGTTGTTGCATATGCCTGGCCAGGTACATATGAAGGGAAGCGTTGTACTCAGTGAATGTTGTTCTCTTGAGGGACATGTATAAATGGAACAACAACATCCTTAGACCTAGATGCCATACCTTTGTTTATAGTTGCACAGAAAGATTTCCTTATCACCATAGACACATGATGGTCAAAGGCCAAGTAACTGTCCACATTCATTCCAATCATACCTCTCAGCCTCTTAGATCAAGAAATCTGGACAAAGCCATAAACAATGGAGGGGACAAAGGGCCAAAAATAGGGACAAATTTTAAATATTGTTCTTACAAACTTAGGAAGTTGATAGAATAGCAGGTTTTGCATTAACATAAATTTTTTGAATGGTGTGTAGTCTGAAACGCAAATGTCTGTCATTATTTTTTGACTCCATTCCTCAACAAATTGCCAATGATTTGCCAGAAAACCACAATTATATGAGAAACAGACCAAAAATATGAGGAAAATCTGGACATTTTGAGAAAATCTCTACAGATGAGAGTTATGATTCCCATATCCCTGACCACTAGATCTAATCTTAATGGTGCATTGTTAATTTGGTAGTTTCCAGGGGCAGGCATTTTTTCCAAAAGATACTATTATGCATTTCTTAACACTGATTTCTAGACTGTGGCTCTGGTACCAGTTATTTATCTGTAAGAACTTCTTAGATGGTATTTATTGTCCTTTTAGGACTCTATGATTGCATCCGGTTTGCAATCATCTGCAAAACTGATCAGCCAGAGGCCCTTGATACTGGCCTTGACATCAGAGAAATACATAGCAAAAAGGAGTGGCCCCTGCATTGAGCCCTGAGGGACTTCGCTAGTGACTGGTCTCTTTACGAAAGTAATCTCCCCTATACTGACTTCTTGGGGCCTATTTGTGAGCCAGCTAAACCCCTGTGTCACCCACAGGATTTATATCAAATTAAGTTTATCAACAGTGCCCAAGTACAGTATTGTGTCAAATGCTTTGGCCATGTCAAAGTAGGTCATATACAGTTTATTCCCTAGTACACTGCATTGGTGACCTTCTCAAAGACATCTACCTAGAGATGTAGGAATGATCTGCTGTTGCCAAACCAGACCGGGTTGGATCTAGTGACTGCAGGTTCCCTTTGTCATTTTTCATTATTTCCATGAATATTCTTTCTATGGCCTTGCATATGAGACTTGTCAGACTTACATGTCTGTAGTTATCCAGGTCCATAGGTGGCTTACCTTTGTGCAGAGAAATGATAGTTGCAGTCTTCTATTCTCCTGGCAAGATGCCTTTCTGGAGGCTATGGATAAACAGTGATTATTGTGGTCTTGATAAGTTGTGTTTCATGCTCTTAAGAAGGCATCCTGGGATGCTATCAGGGGTCACTGATGCAGTTATTTGGTCTTGGAGAGAGTGCATTGAGGACTTTCTCCTTAATGACAGTTTGGGGGGTTATGACTGAGAGTGCTTCCTAAGGGTTGTCAAGGGGGGGGGGGGGCTAAAATTGAAGCTGAATTTGTTACCCAGTAGATTTCCTGTATCTTTCAGCTCAGTGTAGGTGGCTCCATTTACAGTTAAGGCACATTACTGTGTATTGCCTTTGTGGTGGTTGAGGACATAGCTAAAAAAACACAGTCTTATTATTGCCCTTGGCCTAGGAGGCAATTTTTTACCATAAATGCAGCTTTTGTAGACTTGACTTGTTGTTGCTAGTTTAAATTGATGAGAGAGTTTCTTCCAACTACTTCCTATGTTTTTCTTTCTTTTGTCATACAACCTATTTGATACTGACTTTCCACCAGGGTGTCTTGATTTTAAGTTTGTTATGTGCTTTTTTCAGGTAAGTACAGCTGCCATAATCCCACTAATGACATGATTGTGTAGGGTTTCTGTGAAAAATTCCACACAGACCATAGTATTCTCAGCGTTTGTGAGGCTTGGAATTTTGCCAGGGTGTGGATTAACAATACATAAAAAATAAATAAACAAATAAATAAATAATATGAAGTTTGACTAAAAATAATTCTCGCAAGTATCATGGTTTGCTTGAGTTTCAGATTTTACTGTATTTTTTCAAAGGAGACAGCTTTATGGTCTGACCTGACTGGTGAGGAAATTACACTGGGGGGGTGGGGGGGTGGGTACAACATTCTCCTGTGTTTGTCTGGACTAGGTCAAGGATGTCTGTGCCCCTAGTGGGCATATAGACTATCTGTTTCAGGGTGTTTGTGTTAACAAAATCCATAAAAGAGTAAACAGGACACACAGCCAAACCAATCAGTAAAAACATTACAAGAAAATATTACCCAAACTAGAGTTTTCACTGTGTGATTCATTAAAACCTCTTGTAAGAGAGGATAATAGGATATATTCAAATGATCCCTTAAGTACATTAGGTGTTTCAGCTATATGGCAGTTCTGAATACCCATTCATTTTTTTTTCTTTTTAAGTCTGTTAATGGACAAATTCAAGCTAATAAAGCCAAACTCCACTACCTGTGAATGCATGTTTCAGTCATCTTGTGACTTCATCAGCACAGAGTAAGGGGACTGTTTGGCTAATCTTTAGAAACACAGGGTTGTCATACCCAGCTGATGTCCATAACTATTAAGGTGTCTGCAAAATATCCCATCTAACAACTACATAAAAGAGTAAACAGGACACATAACCAAACCAATCAGTATTGCTGTGGAAGAAGGTTTAACTGGTCAGTAGTACCTTAAGAAAAGCACTATGGGGCGTGGGCAAAGTTCTGGCCAATATTCAAAATCCCAGAGGTGACAGGAGCAGGCAATCCCTGGCAAAGATTCATGGTCTGCCAACAGTATCCTCCCAGGCTTAAAATAGTCTACCCCATTCAAATGACACAAAATTCTAAGCCGGTTATTAATGTTAAATATTTTCTGTTCATATTGTGGCACCATCCTTGCAGAAGGGAGAATCCTGCTCAATGCTAGGCTCATACCAGCCTGGGACACATAGTCTGACAGATCCATCATGTCTCTCTTTGTATAGTCCATAGAGGTATGTCTCAGGTCATTTGTACTCACGTGGACTATTACTGAGTCATACTAGTAGTTGTTTTTCAACAAAATGAGTGCATACATGGCCTGGCAGATCCTGACCCATGACAGTCAACTGACCATGGTGAGTGGGACATTGGAGTGTCTCACAGTAAAGTCTCCTATGACCAAAATATTGGGTTTTGTGGTCATATTCTTTATGGGCTTAAAAGCTGAGACAATGTGAGATGTGGCTGTATGTGTTGTTATGGATATTGTTTTGCTGTGGCAATTTTGAAGTTGCTGAGGATACTTTTTCTGAGTGCAACACCTGGGAGGTCATTGTGGCTTAGGAAGATCATATTTAAGAGCCTTGTCACATGTGGGCCTATGTGTCTTGTCTATAGTATGTGACAGTATGTGTGGTGAGTGCAGTGTGTGTGTGTGTGTGTGTGTGTGTGAGTGTGTGTGTGTGTGTGTGTGTGTGTGTGTGTGTGTGTGTGTGTGTTTCTGCCAACTTGTTTGGTATTATAAGTTCTTGCACATGGGAGCCTAGCCTCCAGTGTCATTGTGTAACTACATCTCTCACATACTGTATCAGTTTATGAATTAAGAATTAAGTGGTTGTCAGTAAATATAATGCAATTGCTTAATTGCCGCAGGATGCCTGTATCCACCAAAGTGGCTAGAGAGATAAAAGAAAAATGCTTATCTATTATTATATGAGTGAGGCTAGCTTGGTTGTTGTATGAGTGCAGACCACAAACAAGATTATTCCTAGACTAGACTAGATTTCTGGTGTGGTGTTCTTCAGTACAAGAAATAATCGCTCTTTGTGTAACTAAGTACCATGGAAATTTCAGGGGTAGTTTTATATGGAAAATTTCAATTCTAGGTTACTGTATCTATACAGGGCACAGCTAACTGAGCGCACAATGGAGCAGCATCATGCAAACATAATGACTGCATAAAGGCACAAAAAACAAACTGCCAGACTATAAGGTAGTTTTGACTGCCACCAGCCACTCCTTATCAGCTACTTTAAGACCCTTAACAAAGGGTGTCCAATCTTACTGTATAATGTTACTATTAATGCAAATGGTAGTTTGACCAAGACTATTAGGAGTGGCCTGCACAGTGTCACCAAACAGATATGCAAGTACTCTAAGAGCTGATATATCTGTAGGCAGACCAGACACAATTGAAAGGTATAAATATATTTACTAATAAATAATAAAAGAAAGCAAGAAATACTCAGTAAATCATCACAGTTACTTCAGAGTTCAAAATCACAGGAAATAGTTAAAACAACATTGCAGGGCAGTCTCAAATAAATACAGAAAACATCCAATCTTTACTTTATTCCCGACTATATCTAAATGAATTACTATACCCTAGAGACTTACTATTACAGCAAGGCAATTATGGTGAATGGATCTTCTAGTGGATATTGTTGTCAGGTCAGAGACATTTATAGAATATTTTCTCTCTCTCTCTCTCTCTCTCTCTCAGTTCTTAGATTAATATTCCAAATATTACTGCTAGGATACTTGCAGAATGACAACATTTCTTGTCATCTGACTTCAGTTCCCAGGTTCAGAAACAACCCCCACTGATGCAACTTAAGTGTTTAGCATCTACTTGTGAAAATACACAGACCTTAGATCTTTTGGGAAAAGGCGGAAGTCGTAAAATAATTTATATTTCTCCATGTTTAAAGACAATGCAAAAAACCTCTAGTTCTAGACATTGTGTCTGTTACAGCACTACTGCTGAGAGATAACATCTTTTGTTTTATGGCCCAACCATAAATTAACTTAATTTCAACTATTCTTCTGAAGTTTTGCAAGTTAATCTCCTGTGTTCTAGTCTTCCCTGTTCATAGGTAGGTACTAGACTATCTGCCGAAAGGTATTTATAAGCCTAGCCAGAATGTGTTGGCTTTCACCGGCCCCTTAGATTAGTTCCCTGTGCCTTTGTCCAGCAGAGCTACTGAAGTAATCCCTGGGGCAAACTTCCTGTTTCCCATCCACTCGTCAAGGTTTCTCTTTAAGAGAGTTAGTGAGAAGCTCTGTCTAATGTAGATTGGAATCTTGTTTCAGAGCATGTGAAGTCTCTTGGACAGGAATCTATCCCTCCAGCACATCCTATTTATTGTTGTGGTGAGGTTTAGATCCCTAGACCATGTGGCTCGAGGGGATATGGTTTTCTTTTGGTGGAGCATGTCCATCAATTCTGGGTTGGACATGGCCTTGTATATCAGGCAGAGATCACCTCTGAGTAAGCGGTATGCAACAGAGTACAGCTGGAGTTTCTTCAGTCGAGCTGCATAGGGCATCTGTTTGAAGCCAGTGATCCTCTTGGTGAGGTACTTCTGTGGTCTTTCCAGCTGTTGCAGGTGTCTTGTAAGGTACATTCCAAATGGGGCGTTGTACTCTATGATGGGTCTGATGAGTGATACATAGAGGAGCACAATGATCTCTTTTGATCTTGATGCAAACCCTTTTGTGATTAGGTGGGCCACATAGAAGGATTTTCTAACCACTTTGGCAATGTGATTATCAAAGTAGAGATTACTGTCTATTTGGGTCCCCAGATCCCTTATTTCATCTTCCATATTTAGTGGGCTACCACTTATGTGGTCATTTGTGGGTATGTTGTTTTTTCCAAATGGGATGACTATGCACTTTTTGGCATTTAGCTTCAGGCCATGGTTTTGACACCAGGTATCTGTCTCAGTGAGACCCTTTTGGAGGATGTCTGTGTCAGCCAGAGAGTCAATTATAGCCCCTAGTTTGCAATCATCTGTGAACTTGGTCAGCCATAGTCTGCCTGTACTTGCCTGTACCTCTGAGAAGTATATGCTGAACAGGAGGGGTCCTAGTACTGAGCCCTGAGGAACACCACTTGTAACTGGTTTAGAGTCAGACCTAGCTCCTGCAACTCTTACCATATGGGTTCTGTCCATGAGCCAGTTGGCAACCCATCTCGTGATTTAGGGGTTTATGTTCAGGCTGGTGAGCTTGTCTATAATACCAGAATGGGGAATGGTGTCAAAGGCCTTTGCAAGGTCTAGTAAGCTGTGTGGACCACCTTTCCCTTTTCTATAACCTTGGTAACTGTCTCAAAGAAGTCCACCAGATTTAGGAGGCATGATCTGCCCTTAAAGCCGAACTGGGTAAGGTCCAGTGTTTGGAGGTTCCCAATGTCTCTGTTAATGAGATCCATGATGGTGCTCTCCATAGCCTTGCAGATCAAGCTAGTCAGGCTTATAGGGTGATAGTTCCCAGGGTCTGTTATGGCTCCACCTTTGTGGAGTGGAATAACCATTGCTGTGTGCCACTCTATGGGCACATAGCCTGTGGAGAGGCTGAGTTTGAACAGTGTGTTTAGGTGAGGGATTAGTTCATCTTTGAGCTCATGTAGGACACAGCCTGGGACACTGTCCGGTCCCACTGATGCTGTGTTTTTGGCTTTGGAGAGGGCTGTTTTAACCTGAGTGTCTGTGATTTCAGGGGCAGTACATTCTTCTGGTATGGTTATGGGCCCTTTAGGGGGTGAAGTTTGCACTGAACCTGTCTGCCAGGATGTTGGCGATATCGTCGGTTCAGTGTATTTTGTGCCATTCTGCACTAACTCTGAGCAGATCTGGGAATTGACACTTAGATTCTTGACATAGCTAAAGAATGCCTTGTGGTTATCTTTGGAGTCCTTGGCAATTTTTCTTTCGAAGCTAGCCTTGGATGATTTTATGAGGGATCATAGTTTCTTGCTGATGCTGATCAGGGATGTCCTCCCCTCTTGAGATTTTACTCTTTTCTGTACTAGTTTCTTCCTTCTATTGTATAGCTTGTTTATGGCTGGGGTCTACCAGACTGGTTTCCTTTTCTTGGAGGAGTGTGTCTTGGCTTTGCTTGGGATAGCATGATTCATGCATTCTTGTAGGTGTCCGTAGAGTGCATTAGTAAAGGATTCTGCAGCTTGGGCAGTGTTATCCTTTAGCATGTTGGATTTGAAACTTTCTACCTCGGTCTTAAGTAATGTGAAGTTTGCTTTTGAAAAGTTTTTCGCAGTGGTTTCTTTAACCGGGGGTGGGGGCGGAATGTGGATATCCAGAGTGATTAGTTTATGGTCAGATCTAACCAGCGAGAGGTTGACCTTCATTGTGGAACACCGGTCGCCCATGTTGGTGATGACCAGGTCCAATATGTTGTCACCTCTGGTGGGGGTGTTGACCAGTTGATCCAGGGTGTTTGAATTTATAAATTCTAGGAAATGTTGGGCAAGGGAGTTAGTACTTGAGTAGTTCTCCCAGTTAATGTTTGGGTAATTGAAATCACCCAATATCAGGGTGTTTGGTAGGACCTTTATGTTTGCCAGTGTTTCCAGAAATGCAGAATGGCGGTCCTGTGACATGGTGGGTGATCTGTAGCAAGCTACAATTTGAATTGCAGTTCTGCCCATTGTTAGTTGCATGTGGATGATCTCTGAAGCATTGTGTTGTGCCACTAATCTGGAGGTGTGGGTATCCTTAATGAATATGGATATGCACCCGCCTTTTGTATTTTGGTCTGGGTTTTGTGGCCGAAATGTATGGTATGAGTTGTAGTCTGGTAGTGCTGGGGTGCTCTCTGGAGCCTTAAACCAGGTTTCTGTTACTGCACATATATCGATTTTCTCCATACTGAAGAGTGTCTCGAGTGCGTGCATTTTGAGGTTTAGACTTCTGGCATTGAGTAGCATTACCCTCAGTTTTTTGTTACTTGTGCTATTTATGGCGGTGGGTTTGTATTTTGAACCTTGCCTAAAAAAGGCACTATGGGGGTGGCAAGAGCCTTGGCCAGTATTCAAAAGCCTAAGGGTGACAGGTGCAAGCCATCTCTAGCGAAGCAGGGTGGCTTGTCGAACATGTCCTCCCAGGCTGACAGACACTGGATCCCCTTTGAATGACACCAGAAGCTTAGCCAATTGTTGAAATTGATAATTTTTTTCTTTATACCGTGGTATCACTCTTGGTGAAGGCAGAATGCTACTCAGGGTCAGAGTCATTCCAGCCTGGGCTACGTGATCAGAGAGCTCCTCTATGTCTCTTTTCATGTAGTCCAGGGAGGTATGGTTCAGGTCATTCACACCAACATGGACAATGACAGAGTCATATTTGCACTTGTTCTGGAGTGACCTGAGTGCTTGTGTTATGTGGCAGATCCTGGCACCCGACAGGCAGCTAACAGTAACCTTCTCCTTATTCAGCCCAGTGAGTGGGACATTAGTGTGCCTGACTATAGAGTAACCTATTACTATTGTGTTGGTATGTTATTTTGCCTTAAGGGCTGTGATTGCGTGGCACACTGGTTCTGTGAAATATGTGTTTCATGGTTTGTGTTGGGGGTGGAGGCTGCTTTGATGTCTACTTTGGAGGTCTCTGTTGCTTTTGCAGATTTTTTATTTGGAGCCTCCGAGTATGTTTTTGTGAATTTATGTGTGTTTTTTGTCGGTGATGGTTTCATAGGTCTATGTGAGACTGGTGGTGTGATGCAAGTAATTCCCTTCTCCTCTTGACTGTCTGGTCCAGTCTTGGGTTGAGAGAGCTTAGCCTCCATTTTGGCTGTATAATTGCATCTATTGCATGTATTAGTGTTTGGTGGTAGGAGGAGAGGGTTGTCTATGTAAATGAGGCAGTTGTAACATTGCCTCAAAATGCCCAGATTCACCAGTTGGACCGAAGAGTACACCTGAAACTGCCCTTTGGACATGCCTGGATAGGTACAGTGAGCTGTTTTACTGACTGGCTGGTAAGGTCAAATAGAGAGTCTTGTCCTTCTCTACAGTATGGGGGGGGGGTCTAGTGCTAAGGTTTATTAGTGCTTGCTATGAGTTTTCAGCAACTGCCGGGCTGAGACGTGAATGGTTAGAGTGCTTAAGTTGAAAGTTTGTCTAGTTTCAAGGGAAAAATTGAAGAGTAGACTTTGTGGAGCTGGGAATAGTTATACCCTAGCTAACCGGCACTGCCCAGCACGCAAAACCACGCTAATGCGGGTTTTATAGCACTGAAATGAAAGAGATAGAAATTAGCCCAAAATGGCCAATAAACTACTAATTTCTGGGCTGAAACCACTCCTCCAGGGACACATAGGCTGCTCAAAGCTCCCCTCTCTCACAGGTGAATAGAAAAACTTCCTTCTATCCAAGTAAGGTATGGGCAAACACAGAAACTTGTAACACAGCCCTGAATTCAGCACTAACCTGAAAACTGGAGTATACTAGCTTAGAAAGTTGGGAAAACAAGTATATTTTTTTTTCTTCAGAAAATAAAACAGATACAATCAAAAAAGCTTTAATTGCACAAAAATGGCTATCACACTTGAGTGTGTAGCCTACAACAGTTAAACAGGTAATTTAAACACAAAAATGACTTTGTTAAAGTGCAGGCAGTAAAATAAGTACAATATGTAGCTGAAACAAGCTTTTAAATTCACAGAAACTCTAAAAAATTGGCGTTTTAAGCGGAATTAGCTAAAGGCAGCAAGAAAATGTAGAAGAATTAAACTTAATCACTCCAAAGTCTCTCTTTTGTCTCTCTGCTGCTGTAGAACTCTTTAGGGCACCAGGCAGGAGCTTGCTGAGCTGTATACAAGCACAAACCCTTGCAAATGCGGGTTTTATAGCAGGGAAATGAAAAAGATAGAAATTAGCCCAAAATGGCCAATAAACTACTAATTTCTGGGCTGAAACCACTCCTCCAGGGACAGATAGGTTGCTCAAAGCTCCCCTCTCTTACAGGTGAACAGATAAACTTCCTTCTATCCAAGTAAGGTATGGGCAAACACAGAAACTTGTAAAACAGCCCTGAATTCAGCACTAACCTGAAACTGGACAATACTAGCTTAGAAAGGCTGGAAAACAAGTATTTTTTTTTTGTTTTTTTTTCAGAAAATAAAGCAGATACAATCAAAAAACACTTTAAATGCACAGAAATGGCTATCACACTTGAGTGTGTAACCTACAACAGTTAAACAGGTAATTTAAACACAAAAATGGCTTTGTTAAAGTGCAGGCAGTAAAATAAGTACAATATGTAGCTGAAACAAGCTTTTTAAATCACAGAAATTCAAAAAAAAAATTGGCATTTTATGCAGAATTAGCTAAAGGCAGCAAGAAAATATATACATCTAAACAATTACAATATTGCATATATATTTCTGCTCAGTCAGTCTGTCTTTCGGCTTTTTCCCAGTAAGGGGTCGCCACAGCGGAACTCTGGTCCGTTAATGATTGGCGGTAGATTTTTTACAAAACGCCGAGGTGCCAGCTCGACGCCTAACCTTTAACGAAGGCATGCCCATTTACGCACGCATGTCTTTCGAATGCTACCCAACCACAGGGAGGACATGCAGACTCCACACAGAAGGCACTCCCAAGCCAAGCATCGAACGGGAGAACCTCCTGTTGTGAGGTAACAATGCTACCGCTGTACCACCGCGGAATATATATTTCTGCTCAGTACTTTACAAAATATCTCTTCAGCACATGTCTGTACAATATGGCATACAGTTTTAATACATCTGTAACACAAGCATCTTACATGAAGCATGCTGACATTCATAAATGGCACATAACCATTTACAAAATTCCAGACAGCTGGGCTGGCAGTATATCTCCTTCTGACAAACTTCTATATAAATCATATTAATATTCACAAATGACATAATCATTTACAAAACTCCAGATAGCTGGGTTAGCAGTATCTCCTTTTGTTACAGTAACTTACTTAATAAAATGCAATTCAGCAATGTGGATTAAACATTCAGATCGGCATAGCTTTGGATTTAGCAAAACAGTCAAATGTAGTGGTAAAAGCAATAACAATTACATGCAGTTTTAAAGAGCAAGCACCTCTCTAAAAGTGCACAAATAAATAGTAGCTCCTGAATATGTAAAAGTGTAGATCAACACAGAGCTAAAGCTGAATAACTAGATATCACAGTATTGCCAAAGAAGCATGCATAAATAGGGGACATGAAACATGAGTAGACAATGGCTGCACTTCAGAGATTACATGAAACTTTACAAATTAAGTGGACTACCATAGCTGAGAGTATGCAAAGAGAGGTAAAGCTGTGATATTATGTTGTGTAAGAATGATAAACGCAGCAAGAAGCATGAGCTGTTGTTTGTATTGGCAACATGCCAGTGTGTGCACCAAAGGAAAGTGACACAGAGTGAAGAGCAGCGAGTGAGTGTCTACCAGCTGGAAACCTTTTAGGTTTTTAGTTCATTAAAAGTGGTAAATTGGTGAAAACAGGAAAGTAAGAAAAGGGGTAAACTAAGAGGAGGAGCACACAGCAGAAAAACTGTAAGGTAATTCAGAAGAAGAAGAATATATGGCACATTTTTGTTGTGAAAAGGTCCTAGTCACATACAGTAACATACTATGATGGCATTATTGGAGGTACCTGGTAGGTAGTACCAGCAGAAGATAGAGGACTGCTAGGCATATAAGTTCCTGCAAACAGTCCAGGACTTTCTTTTAAATCTCTTATGGGTGATAGGATTTAGAAGGTGCATGGTAGGTAGCTAGCCTATTAAGCCTTCACCTGCCAGGCAAGTAATTAGGTGAAAGGGAAAGGCCACTACCTGTATAATCACTGGCCAAAAAAGGTGCATGGTAGGTAGCTAGCCTATTAAGCCTTCACCTGTCAGGCAAGTAATTAGGTGAAAGGGAAAGGCAGCTACCTGTATAATCACTGGTCAAAAAGAATATAGTAGAAATGTTGAGTCAAAAAGACTCACAAGAGTGTATTCTGGAGGTGTTGAGAAAACTTGGAAGAAGGGAAGGCACGTTGCCTTCTGGAGATACGTAACTCAACAGAGTGAAATGATCTGAAACAATATACCCTAGAGGAGTGTTGAGGAAAAGGAAGAGCTTTTGGTTCATTCAGAAGAGTTGTGGTCCCCAAATCATCCTCCAGGGATTATTTGTCTGCACTGGCCTGGTAAAACAATTCTTTAGCAAGTGACTTTGTTTCATTCTTTTAGTTTTCTGCTTGAATTCTCCTGTTAGATGGAAAGCTAATTTATGAGCCAGTGATAGTATCTGGGTCCATGATTAGAAGTTCCAGTCTTCTTTACTAACAGATCTTTGCAAAAGTGATTTTAGTATATTGCATGTGTTTTGATTTTCACCCAGAAACTATGTGAGACAGAAAACTAAATACCACTTTAAACTAAGAACTTTTACTTTGCCAAATATTCTCCTTTCTTAGTGGAAAGACTTCATATGAGAAACTCCTGCTTATTTGTTTTCCCTCATTTGAATTGTACTGGCCATTAGAGGAAATCTGTATCTGAACTCTTGCTAAATTGTTGAAGTTACTGCTCGCTTGTGCAATTCTGAAAACAGAGTAAGACTCCAGGATTCAATAAACTCCGTGCAGGAATAGTGCTATTCCCGCAAGGAGTGAACCATGTCCATTTACCCTTAGCTTTAACAGCAGCACACCTTGCATATTCATGAAGGCACGCTGCTGCTAAGGCTAAATGGACACAAACACCATTGAGTGCAGGGGGCATGTTTAGGTAGTATATGCATATCTAACATATCCCCTGCACTCAGAAAGTGCAGTATGGCACAAAGTATTTCAGTGTCTGCAGAAACTGAAATCAAGAAAATTAGTAAAACAATGTCCACAGACACTGAAAGAGATAGGGGAGCAAGAAATCAATGCAGGAGATGTGTGACAGGTTCTGGAACACACACCCTGCATTGTCAAAGTGCCATACGGCCATACTCCTCAACTGTACAGGTTTTGACAGAATGTCCAGATGCCTGCCTCACATACCTCTCAACCTCTAGAACAAGAAAGCTGTACAAATCCATAAATAATAGGGGGACCAAAGCCCAAAAATAGGGACACTTTTTTAAATATTACACTTACAAACTTGGAAAGTTGATAGAATAAAAGGTTTGCATTAGCACAGATTTCCTGAAGGGTATGAAGTCTGAAACCCAAATGTTTGTCAGTGTGAAAGTGCCGTACAGCCATACCCCGCAACTGTACAGGTTTCTGCAGAATCCCTAGATGCCTGCTTCACATACCTCTCCACCTCCTAGTGCTAGAAAGCTGTACAAAGCCATTAATAATGGGGGGACCAAGGCCCTAAGATAGAGACACTTTGTAAATATTGCACTTACAAACATGAAAAGTTGATAGAATAAAAGTTTTGCATTAACACAGATTTCCTGCAGGGTATGAAGTCTGAAACCCAAATGTATGTTGGTTCTGACTTAAACCCAGAGTGATTTGCCAATGAAGGGTATGAAGTCTGAAACACAAATGTATGTCAGTATGTTCTGACTTAAAGCCCCGAGTGATTTGCCAATGATTTCTAGAAAACCACAGTCACACTTTGTAAGTTTGTAAGATCAATAATTAAAATCTGTCCCTCTGTGTCCCCTTACAGTTTCCCTTACTGTGACTGACAAGGAGTATAGATACGTGTAAATAAAGTAGGTTGATTTTTTTTTTTCCATTCTCAGGTATGTTTAAGTGTCGCTGAGCAGGTGTGCGTGTTATGGCCCTCTGCTCAGCATTGTTTAAACATACTATAGGAGATAAATAAAAATATACAGCTAAAATCCTAATGCTGAGATAGAGTAGTGGTTAGAGTCTTGGCTTTGCATGCAGATGTTCACAGTTTGAGTACCAAGACATGCACTTTATTTTTACATGGGAAAGCAGTGTTAAAATTATTATTTTTATTTTAAATTATGTAATAATTGATATTTATCAAGCAGGGTACTGTAGCTGGTCTACAATGGAAGTGAGAGTGCATATAACATGTGAAATCACCCATGTATACACAAGTGTCCCATACAGTATAGTCACACCCCATGGTAATGTAATGAAAGCACTTAGAGGGATGTCAGGTAAAGTAAATCATATACACTTACTAATATGACAGTAATGATTAATTAGAAGTCATTATTCTGATATCCCTTAAAAATGAAAAGTGAGCAATGGTTAGCAATGCTCAGCTATGCCTAGCTGGTTTAAATATTGCTTAGACAGAAATGTAAAGCAGCAGTCAGCTCAGCTAAGCAGATTTGCGCATTGTTAAGCAATGCTCAGCATTTACCCCTTTAAGCACTGTTCAACCCAGATTCGTGGATTTGCACACTGCGTATCTGAGCTTAGAATTTTCAAAATGGTCCAATAATGGCAAAGGATGGGAATATAGCCTTATTTAAATGGTGCAGGCAGGAATACAGCCAGAATCTGTTGTAGCTTTCTCTGAGTAGGAACTATGACAGGTGTGGTAAGGGCTTGCGCTTTCAGGTGCAGCTCTGGGGAATTTTGGAGTCCAGAGTCATGGCTGGGCTCCTAGTAACAAACCATGATGACAGACTGCTGCAGGGCCAGTACTAGGGCTCACAGTATAAAGCAGAGGCCTGGGACCATCTGGCACGCACTGTCATCAGTGTCACTGGCATCCCCTGAACTGGTGAGCAGGTACAGTATCACTATGTTGACCTTAAGTGGAGGAAGGGGGCACTCTTTGCCCAGTGGATCCAAGATGTTCAGGATAATCATGCTCCAGCAGTTTGTAAGTATCCCAGATATAGCTGTAGCAAATTCTAGCCTGAGTATGTGATAGACAGGTATGCATAATGTTTGTTTTCTCCCCCTACAGCTGCAGCTGAGAGGTCTAGCAATGCTGAGGCCCATGCGGATAGACTGACAAGGCTGCGCCGACAGGTTGGTGAATACAGATCTACTTTGCAGTATATAGTGAAATAAATAAGGATTAAATTGTTTACTGTGTTCTGAGTCTAACAATTAAAGAAAAAATTGCCAGACTAATAGTCATCTACAGCATATGCAGTAGTACAGCACTGTGTCATATAAGTGCAATAAAAGCCTAAACCACCAATTATTGTGTTTATTCAGGTATGTTGTTATAGAAATATAATGTGTACAGGTTCTGCACAGAAAATATGGATTTGACAGCATGAATTAACAGAAGTTGTTCTGAGAATTAGCTAGTATGCAAAACAGTAGATTGTATAGCTGTACATCAAGATATACATGAAATATGACATATGTTATGCACTAAGATCAGAACCCTGAATACTAATGTCAAATGTATTATAATATGTCCCCTGCTGCAGTGTCTTGTGTTAACTTTTGCTTTCCAGATCATATAATTTCAAACGATTACTACACAGTACAATAACTATCTGTCATGCATGAATCTTAGGATTACAAGGCCAGACTGTCTAACCCACAGAGTATTAGGCAGAAAACAGTCAAAAAAGAGACAGCAGTTCCCCAGTAGCTCAGTGTGATGAGAAACAGCCTTGTATTTAATTTTAGCACACTCAGACACGGTTCGAATCCAGGGAGTGGTACTGAGATATGTGCATATATACACTCAAGAAATCTTGAATATTGTACAAGCAGTGAGATAGTGGTAACAGATATTTACTCCACAGGTCTTACAGGTAATGAAATGTTTGTAGTAGCTGTTTGAAGGGTAAAACAATGCACCATGTACAACTGTCCCACTGCCCAACCCCATGCCTGCAAATGTTAGCAGGATAGGTACATACACCATGCACCTTCCAGATACAGGTCTCTCAAGTGTCAAGCTGTCATGGCTAGTGGTCACTGCTGTCAATCACCTTGGACACAGATAGGAATTCAGGTGAACTATGCTAGTAGCAGACTCACACATCATTGCAGGGTACCCCTTCTTTGTCAAACATGTAACCCAGACATGTACAAGCCTCCTTCAGTAAAGTAGCCACAGTTCACCCAGTCAGCCCCATACCATTACAGGCTGCCAGTCTAACAGGTATGTATGTGCCACAGAAGCTATGGGTAGGCCATAAGTAGATGTAAAGTGAAGGCAGACCTGTAGAGCATTGAGCAGTACTGTTGTGAAAAATAGAAGCTGATACAGTTGTTAATGGACTTCTCACTCTCCCCCACCCGTCATTTGCATCAATAAATATTATGCATATACTACAGGTATGTTGTTCTCAAAACCTACTGTTGGGACATGTGTTCTATTATTGTTCATATATTTCATTGGTTACATATTAACATAATTTGCTCAAATACCATTACTGGTGGCCTGTTGCCATCAATGTAACTTGCATGCTGTTAAAATGCTTACTGTTGTTCCATTTATGTATGTCTTCTGTTTGCAATGCAACTGTTTCAAATCTGTTGGTTTGAGTTAATTGTAACACCCACACATGCTGTTATGACCAATTTTAAAATGTGTTGGTTCATGACTTACCAACATATCTGGGAAAACCACAACACCATAGCACATTTGGGAAGGCAGATCCCTGTGGATCCACCTCTCCCGCCCCATCTGGCCATGGCACCAGGCCCTAGCACATCTGGGACCCGACCCGGAACATCCTCCTCCACTGATCCTGCACTACCTTCAGGTGGAACTGCCTCAGGGGATGGGGCCCATCCCACCCTGGTTGTGGGCATGGAGAGGAGTCCGTCACCCACAGAATGTTCCAGGGTATGGTGCACAAGAGTCATCCACTCCGAGTTGGGAGGGCAGCTATACCAGATGGCGGGCTGCCTGGCACACCTCAAGGGGCAGACTGCTCCTCTTGTCCAGCCACCAGCACAGCCACCTTCGGGGCCGTGAAGGTGCAGTGGTGACTGTCCATGGGTGGGGACCTCAGTCCCACTGTATCCATTTAGGGACTCATGAGCCTCTGATTCCCAACCATGCTCCCTGTCCAAGGTGTTTACCCCCCCTCAAGTGTCATATACCACCCCTGTCTGCTGTCTTGCATGTCTTGTCTGTCTGAAAATGCCACCTATCCTACCCAACCTATCTCCTCAAACATACATACGGCCCTTACCCAACATCCCACTCTCACCTAAAAAAAAGGGCATCTGTCCCACAAAGAAATCATTGCTCCATACATAGCTTTGCATTTTGTCCCATGTACAGTGAAATTAATCAAGCTAACCAAACATTAGTCTACAAATGTCTGTTGCCAACACCCCTTCCTGTGGTGTGTGAGGCTGTAAATTCCAAATTCTACACATTACTCACAGTTGTTGCTGCAGAAGAAATGTAGAGCTATGGTCCTTTCTACACCCGTCCTGCACAAACCTAGCTGGTTTTCCTAATGTTTAACCCCCTGCTTGTCCCCATTTCACCAGGTTCCTGTCACCTTTTTTCTTTTCTTTAATTAAAATTAGTGTGGGTGTAAGCGGGAGTAAATGGTGCTAAGTGAACCGTCGGTTAACATCGCTTAGCTCCACACAAAACCACGCAAACCCGCTTACCACTGCTTAAAACTGTCTTAATCACTCGGTCTCAATCACCCCTTGTTTTGCCCAGCAACAAAATAATCAGCCCTGTCAAGTCTTAAACCCAAGATGCAGGCACTGCAATCACAGCAATATACCACTACACCATCTGAACTGTGGGACTTTGCAATGCTTTTACAAACATGTCATGCATTCTGTTCATCACTTCCAAGTCTTGAGCCCAGGACTCTGTGCACTACAGTCACTGCAACGTACCTCTACACCATCTAAGCTGTAGGAATTTGTAATGCTTTTACAAACATATCATGCACTACAGTCATTTTACATAAGGGAAAATATATATCCGTAGTACTCATATATATATATATATATATATATATATATATATATATATATATATATATATATATATATATATATATATATATATATATATATATATATATATATATATATATATATATATATATATATATATATATATATGGTTTCACTGCATATTCTCGAAATGCTGAAATCTCGAATTTCAGCATTCTGAGACCATAGAGCCGAAACCATTAGAACACCGAAATATCAAAAACCCGAAACTAGAAAACCAAACATACAGCATACACTACACCACACACAAACCACAACAAAAAATAAACACAAACCAAAATAAAGACCAAACATGCATACAGCTACACTATAGAAAAGCACCTTACACATGTATATACTAACTCAGAGATCGCACAAACATTAACAGACAGAACACTCACACCCAGATATTCCACAGTCCCTCGCATGCACACACACACACACACACACACACCATACACAAACAGCAACACATCCAGCAATCACACACTCATACGTTAACCTAGCTACCCTAACCCACACAACTTAAAAACAAAGTGAGACACACTCAAACTCTTACCCAAAACCCTTAAAAACAGTCACTTACCTTACACTCCACGGAAACCCATACACCGCATCCAACAACATCCCAAGTAAACACTGCATGTCACCCATATCCAACAACATCCCAAGTAAACACCGCATGTCACATAACATAAAGCCATAACTGCAAATATGAGATATTCAAATTTGTGATTATGCACTTTCCACATTTTAAACTTTCGGCTTTATACTGTCAAAATGCTGAAATTTGAGATTTCAGCATTTTGGCAATATGAAGTGAAACTATAAACACCCTCTTACTGCAAGACATCTGCAAAAAGCCTGACAAAGTGGGGGGGATACAGGGCAAACAATAGCGACATCTTTGAAATATGGCTGTTATACACATAAAAGTCTACTAGAGTAGCATGGTTTGATTTAACTTATAATTCCTGATAGATTCCAGGTCTGAAACACAAATGAATGTCATCATTTACTGATGTCAATGCTCACATCATCCCAGTGATTTGTCAGAAACCCACAACTGTTAAGGGGAATAGATCAAACATATGAGTCACGCATCTGGACAGTGGAGAGGTATGACTGCAGTCATGTAACAGAAGAAAAAAACACTGAGATCTGCCAACCACTTCACCCAGCACCTTCTGAACCACAGTAAGAACAGCACTACACTACCCCAAATCAGCTCTGGGGAATTACCCATGTGTTTCCAAATATATCATGCACTACAGGGATGGAACTGTAGGGAAAAGCAGATATTGCTGCAAAAAATGTCCACCCACAACCATTTGTACCACAGTCACAGCAACATACCAGTACCCCAAATGAATTCTAGAGTAGAACAACTGCTTGAACAGACATATCCTGATTGCCAGTCACACACTACATCAACATATATTGGCCCAACTCACAGTCTACTGGGAATTCTGAGATGTTACAGGAGATTTTCCAGTCTGCTACAAACATATACAGCTGATAGACCACTAGAATGCACAGTCAGACAGAAAATGATCTATGACATTCACATCTACTACTCTCCCTACTCAGCCCAACAAACATTTACACACAACACTGCTACAGAATCTTGGCAGTCTTTTAACAATGGCCAGGCATCAACTCTACAGATTTCCACAGAATGTCCTAGACAGGGTGTGGGACCATATTTATGGCCATTGCCGCACACCACTTCTAGGAGTCTGCTAAGTCACTGAGATGATATCAGGAGTGCAGTCAATAAATGATATACCATACCTCTGAACCTCTTACTGCAAGACATCTAGACAAAGCATGACATACTTGGGGGTCAGCGGGATGAAAAGAGGGACATATCAGACATAATGGTGTTACAAACTGAAACAGTTGCTGGTGTTACAGGGTTTGTTGTAACAGAACATCCCTGAAGGATATGATGTCTGAAACACTAATGGATGTCAACATTTACTGACGACAATCCTCACATTATCCTACTAATTTATCAAAAACAGAAATTGTCTGAGGAACAGACCAAACATAACAGACAAACTTCTGGCCAGTCCCTGGACATCTGGACAGCTGAGAGGTATGTCAGAGACATATCACTGTTAGACATCAAGTCACGCAGAAAATGCATGTCTAGACAAACCCTGTTAATCTAGCAATCCTCTATGTGTATAACAGCAATACTTACAATCTGTACCCAATTCCGGAGCTTTGTCCTCCATATTGTTGGGATGTCTCCATATATCTTGTCCTGAGAGCTATTGCCACCTACCATCTGTGAAGCTGTAGCCTTCATAAATGCATAGTGTCCTCCACACAGACAAGGCCACATGAAGGACATAATTATAGCACTGTGTTGTTATGGCATTGGCTAATGGAAAGACAACACAGCTGCTCTGGATGCAAGTAGCAAGTGGGAGACACTGATTGGTGAACAGGCCATCACCTGCACATGAACATTACCTACAAAAGGCAAGCTGCTGCCTATGCAACACAGGTCTGAAGCCATATACATAAAGACAGACGGTGACTACATAAACCTAACCATTTACATTATTCTGAAGAAACTCTTCAGCACTACAACAAGGTATGTCAATCATGTAAGCTTGTAATATAATGCAGAAGAAGGGATCCAGTAATGTCAAATAGGAAGTTAAACACTAGGTTGCAACAAGACCTGCTGGACTCATATGCTGCTGTCTGGCACCTATGGCCATTCCTGCTTGCCCTGTCTTCATTGACATGGATCATATCTCTGGTCCCTGAGTCACCAAAGCAAAGGTCAGCTCATGTATGACTACTACTGGAGTGTCTGTTGTCCAATACCGAGTGTGACACTGCTAGGCCAACTACCTGGGATGTTGTAGATATTCATATGTCACCTGTGAATGCTACTATGATACATATGTTTGTCTTACAAATGTAAGAGACTTATATAGGGCATGTGCATAGTACACAACAGGCACAGAAGTGTGTGTTGAACTGTATGTTATATACTGAGCCCATACCTGACAACTCTTCAGAGTTTTGCGTACTGACCACATGTCTGGCTCATATTTATAGTCAATGTCTCATACAGTTGTGTATTCTCTGGCATATCACTGGCAACCCATTAAATACTGAAGTCATAACATAACAGCATACATTTGATTGTCAGATGTCATATCCTGCAGAGTAGACCTGTGAATGTGACACCATCTTTGCTGGCAACTAAGTGTGTTTCAGCTAGATTCATAAAGTGACACTATTTCCCAGCCTTTGCCTACCAGTGATGTGTGCCTTTGTGCAGATGTCTTGCTCTAACAGGAGCTAGGTGTCATAGCATGAAACCCATGTCAATGCAAGCGTACCTTCTCCTGTAGGATGTCAACATTTGTGCAGTCACTGACACCTTCTTTGCAGCTTTGGAGAGCACACTAGCCTTCCAAGGTTACTCATGCCATCATATGTTTAGAATCCAAAAGGAGGGCTGCAAAGCCACAAGAGGTGGAGTGTTGAACATTATCATACACATACACACCTCCAAGCTGGTTAAACAGTATGACACACAGGAGACATCCCGGGTGCAGTTAACAGTTGACAAAACACCTACTCAAATTATAGCTAGCTACAGTCCTCCAACCGTGACTATGGATGCCCACCACACCTATTGGGACTTGCTGGAATCTGTCAGGATTCAATTGTCTACCCTGCGCCTGAGTGACTTCAACTACCCAGCTATAGTGTGCATGACCTATGTCACCTGAACATGAATGCACAGAGATTCCTCGGCTTTGCCAATGACAATGCAGTGGATCAGCCGGTCAACACTCCTATGACAGGTGGAAATATCCTGTACCTGGTCCTAACCAACATGAGTAGCCACTGTACCACTCCTACAGTATCATCCTCCTTGGTAAGATCTGATCACATAGCCATCACTGCTCAGGTTACCATCTCCCCTGCCCATCTTGTCAAGGTCAAACAAAATTTACTTTACACAAATGACTATAAATCTCCTCAGAGCAGGTAGAAGTAGCTTTACAGCCAATGTCTCATCAGTTGGAACTAGCAGTAGTGTCCAAGCCTACACCACAATACTATGTGAGCACCTACATAGCTGTATGGGCTCAGCAATACCTGACTGGACAACACCATCTCCCTCAAGGTAAGGTAAACCTCCATGGTGGACAGCAACAATACACAAATACCATAATAGGTGGAAATAATTGCTGGACAGGGCCAAGAAGGAAGAGGTGTCTTATTAGGAGCAATGTTACCTTGGTATTCACAAGCAAATAAGGTCACAGGTGAATTATCCTAATGCTATCTTTGAGTGCATATTGGACACATCCACCAAGGCCAATCACTAGGCCTTCCACGCATGTGTCTGCAATCCCAGAGGCAACACACAAATCTGACATACAGCATAGATTCAGGCAACTGGCTGCAGACAGGTGAAATGTAAACATCACCCCCCTGTCCCTCCATCGTTACACATGTGCATGCACAGCACCTGCCCCCCTCCCCTCATCATCAGAAAGCAGGTCCATAATGCCCTCTCAAAGGCAACACACAGAAGTCTCCATAGGCCTGATACCATCCCTGACTGCATCCTACATGAACACAAATATGAGCTCTCAGATCCATTATGCACTGTAGTCAACCAAAGCCTGAGCACTGGTGTCATCCCATCTGCACAGAAGACAGCCACTGTCATACCTGTACACAAAGGAGGAGCAATCCACCGACCCAGCCAATCATATGCACATCAGCCTAACTAACCTGCTCTGCAAGGGCATGGAAGGCAATATCAAGGACATTATGAACAGGGACATCGGCAACCTCAAAATGGCTGAGTCCACACATCATGGTATTGTCAAAGGGAAATCAGGCCTGTTAAACCTGGTCGACCTCTCTGAAGTGATCAACAAACACAAGGACGAGGGGAAGATGGTGAATAATGCCTACCTTCACCCAGCCCAGTTCTCTCACAATAATTCCGAGGCAGCCAAGATACATACGCCTACACAGCTAGGCATCAATCTGTATGTTACCAGATGGGTAGCTAACTGGCCCAATGATAGTACCCACTCATTCAAAAGTAGTGGAACCCACCTATAGTATAGTAGTAAAGTCTTCCAAAGCGGTGTACCCCAGTGATCAGTCTAGGGGCCTCTACTGTTTGAGATATATATATCTGAGGTACAGGACAAAAGCAGTTGTCTGTGGCTGACCAGGTGTATAGATGCTTGTAAGCTGGCCACTGTCTTACATTCCCCTTCTGATGTCTCCATACTAATTATGACAGTAATAATGTACTGAGCATGTAATCAGGTGTGAGGTGACTTCTGCACCAAAGATGGTAGCAACCTGACAATTTCCCACCATATGGGCACCATTGTATGGAAGGCAGTATGCATGGTCTACCTCATAAATACGGGTATGTCATCCAGGAACCAGGAGGCCACAACATCCCTGTACTCCAGCCTTATCAGATGCATTACCAAGTACAATGACTCTTTTGGCATGAACCTTGCCAAGAAAATGAAGCGATTGCAGAGACCACAGAGGTTCCTGACCAGGCAAATCCAGGATCTGTAACACCTATCCAATACAGGTAGGCTAAAAGCCCTGTCCTTGTACTTAGTCTCATACAGACTGACCATAGGTGACCTGTGTCTGGCATACAAGGCCATTTCCAAACCAGCATTGATGGAGATTGTGCATATCTGTAATACAAACCCCACTCACGTATCATGCACGCAAGGCCCTAACCTGGTCTGTGGCATGTATAGTACTTTTTGGTGGGATAGTGTGGTGTCCCACACAATACACCATCTGTAAAATACACTCCCTCCCCATGTCTAGCAGAGTACATGTATAGCCCTCTTGAAGAAGAAGCTGGATGACTGCATGGGAATTGGCTGGGACACTCCTGGGATACGGCATGTGTTCCAGCTGGACAGGGGAAACAGGTGCTGGCTTGTAAGGGACATGGGAGAATGTCTGGGCCAGACTTATGGGAGCATCAGAGCCAATAGCCTGGTGTCATCTTATGAGGTTATGCACCTAGTACTTTATATGTTTCCTGTATGTATTGCAGACTGTCCTGCAATGTTGTCTGAAATGAATCCCTGTAAGTCTGAACTGTGTAGGTACTGCAGTGATAATGTATAGTCTTGTCCCTTTATCAGTTATCATCACATATCATTGCACATTGTCATTATGTATGGTTTGTATGGTCTGTACAGCAGTAAGTCAGCTCTTACAGTACATGCATATGTATTTGGTGACACTGTATAGCTCACTCCAATAGCTTTGGTCTTGGCCACAATTACCATTCTGCTACTAGGCCCATCACACAGTAGGATTTGTCACCCTTTGTTGTAGTACTTACAGTAGCAGTGAAAGAGATGGATTGTGGCAGGCAGAACTACCGTAAGGTCTGCCTGAAGGGCCCATAGGTGTCACAGTTGTACAGACTGTACCAGGAGAGTGTGTGTGTGTGTGTGTGTGTGTGTGTGTGTGTGTGTGTGTGTGTGTGTGTGTGTGTGTGTGTGTGTGTGTGTGTGTGTGTGTGTGTGTGTGTGTGTGTGTGTCTGTGTGTGTATATTAGCAAACATAATACTGCAGAGTATTAATTTACATATGTTGTCTTCCCCTCACAAGTGAACACAGGGGTTGGTGTCCCACCCCCTTACAACCTGAGGTCAGTATCTTAGCGGACTCTCATGATAATGGTGGTCATAGTGAGGCACAGGTGGGGTGTTGGTGCCTGAATCTGTGCCATTCTTTGGTATCCAACTTTCACCCACCATGTCCCAGCACACAGTCAGTATGCCCACACTTACCCAGTCCCTAACAGCCATGGATAATGGACAGGTTAAGGGTGGTGGCAAGAAACAGGCTAGTGTGCTGATTATGGCTAGTGTGAGTGTAGACACCAGTCATAGGCAGAGAGCAGGTGAGGTCACACACAGGCAGATGGACAGGGTTGCTCAACAGAGGACTGCTACCCATCATGCCACTGTCACAAATGCCACAGCAGGTGTCACCAGATGCATGTTATGGTCTGTCATGAAAGCATAGGTGCATACTGACTGCAAGACCTGACAGATGCTCAGGGTCATGAATGCAGCACTCCCTGCCATCCGTGATGACCTCAATGGCATTTGTGATGCCATACATCATCTTGCCGATGTTGTGGATAGACAGTGGGGTGAGACATTGTTACTGCTTGACCTTGCAATGTCTATGTTTGCGCATGTGTTGGGAGTAGGGCATCGGCCAGGTGGACATAGATCAGCAACATGATCAGTTGTGAGCCTACGTGCCCATACACATTCACAGTCTCATAGTGGCATTACCAACATCACTACTAAAGGGAGGGTGCTGTCCGCACTACACCAGAGCAGACCATAGGCATGTTGTCCTGGCCAGCCCCATCAGTGACATGGATCCAGCAGACAGCAGTCACCATCAGGCAGAAGTACTGCATCTGTCCTTGGGCCTGGTGGTGCCAGTGATACTCCTGGCAGAACCAGTTACCATGTCCCTGCTGGGAGATGATGAACCGTACATCCTGCCATGTATGGTCCATGGCTGTCAAATATAGCCCTGTGTTGGGTATCCACATGGCTTGATGGTGTGCAGACAAAAACTCACACATCTATATCACAGGCCTGTCACCGCCAGACACACACAGCTCCTCTGCACGGCCCAGTTGAACATCACCCCTCCAGACACACACACACACACACACACACACACACACACACGCACGCACACACACACACATGCACACACACGTGCGCGCACACACACGTGCGCACATACATGCACGCACAGACACACGTGCACGTATACACACACACACACACACACACACACACACACACACAATGTCAGCCATATGGCCCAGCTTAGGCCTCTGGCAATCCAACACCACTCCCTATGCCTTTGATGATACTTGTGCCACAAACCTTTTATCCATACCATCAATCCATGGACATGCTCACATGGGTCTGATGCACAGGGTGACTATAGTACAGTGTAGCAATGTCATGCTGTGTAAGGTTCTGTCTGCTGGCGGTAGTCATGGGTACACATCGAGGTGTATGTACCTTGTTAGCCATGATGCACTCTTGCTGTTAGTACTGCTGACTGTAGTGTCACTTGTTGTATTCTGGTTGTGTTCCAGGCTATGGGACTGCTGACAGTAGCAATGATGAGTAAGGTGGAGTGGAAACATAGTGACCTCTTCATAGCCAAGGTACAGCTGTATATGTACATGTTTACCAGGTGTGTTTGCATGCAACAATGTGTGAGGAGCAATTGTGGCAGACAGTGTGACCTTGTGGATTCACTTTATAATCTCAAAATACTGAAATCTCAAATTTCTGTATCCCGAGACTATAAAGCCGAAAACTAACAATAACGAAATCCCAAAAGCGCAAAATTCAAAATCGCGACTTTTAAATAAACCCTCCACCATACATACACATACCCTCCTCCCCACACTACAACAAACCAATAAACACACACATACACAACAACACAAACACACACACACACCTAACCTATATATAAGCAAGGGTCAAGCCCCCCTGCACCCCCCCATATGGGGGGCTGCGCCTCCACACACCCCTACTTATATATACACTAATTCCAAGATTGTACTAAAACAACAAAGACACTAAATCCACCACTACATACTGTATATTACCCTTGCAAAAAACACACATCACATACTTACAAACACTACCACTCTCAACAGTTACACACTCACACCCTTGCCTACCTACCCTAACCTACACCTAAAACTTCCCAACACAATCACACACACTGAAACCCCTACCCAAAACAGTTAAAAACAACAGCTGTTACCTGAATCTCCATACATATCCACACAACGGCATGCAAACCATATCCCATAGCACACCACACTTTACCAACACAGTAAATCCCACGTCACACGCCACCATAATTGTGGATTCGACATTCTGAATTTGAGCAAGTGCAGTTTCGCTCAACTGCACTTTTGGCACTTTCATCTGTAGATACTGAAATTTGAGATTTCAGTATTTCAAGATAGTAAAGTGCTTCTGACCTTGCATGCATACCCTTGACACAGCCACCTAGTCTTCATACATGTCACCTGGGTGTTCTGTAGGACCGTAGGCTCATGCATTCAGAGGAGGCTACTTGAGTACTGGCACTAGGTCCCTCACAAGCTTAGTCATTACTTTAACCACAACAGATTCAGCTATCAGCACCTGTTGCCCTTGACATTTCTGTCACATCCACTCGACCATCATGCAGTTGATGACAGTATGCCTGGTAGTGTGTGTGACAGGTATGGGGTATGTATTCCTGACACAGGTCAACCTGTGTTAGTCTAATCTGACAATTACCAGCATGTGTGTCTGCTGTCTCAAAGGCATTTCTGGCCTCTTGTGCTGGTAGTGCACACAGAGTCATAGTCCTGTACATGGGGCAGCTGACATGGGGCAGCTGACAAAGGGGTGAGCACAGCCCCTACCTGCACAGTCTTACTAGTGATAGCACTAGATACATAACACAGATAGCACAGCTGTACTGTAGTGTGGCAGTGTCTGGCACTACTATTGAAGTGGGTGACAACTGCAGGGGCTGTTAGGATTACCAGTGGTGGGTTCAGAGGCCCTTAACATGTTAGAGCCATCTGACACACACACACGTACACTGCTGCATGGGGATATGCCTTGAGACACACATGCAAATGAAGCTGACACTTAGAGTAGATGCCCTACCCATCTATTAATGTACAATACACAGTGATACAACCATTGCACCACAGTGGCTTGGTGTTAGAAACTGTGTAACTGTGCTTGTACAGTGGATGACATCTGTATGGGCTGACACTAGGTTGGCAATGGGGGAGTTCACAGGGTGGAAGAGGCACAGAAAATGGTTATAGCCAACACATACACACACTGAAGATGGCCACAAGGGCTGTGCATACAGAAACACATACGCAGTTGCCAATACACATATTAGTAACCCTAGGTATCCACTTGTATGTACTGTAGTGCTGCATACACAATACACATGACATGCTCCACATAGCTTACATGCCTAGGACACAACACACAACTTCTTACAACAGATAATCTTGTGAATGCCTTCATGGATAGTGAGATAACCCAACAGACATAGTGATTGGTCTCATCTACTGCTCCTACACAACTGCACAAGTGATAGAGTGACAGACTTTGTATCAGCATGATGTGTCAGTCAGTTATGATGTCTGATGCTGGTATGTGTGTCAGTACAGTAACTGTGACATATTTGGCAATGATGTCACAGGAATGTTCATTGTCAGGGGACACAGAACACCTATAGGTTGTAAACATGTGGATATCCCATGTACATCTCTACAGATGACTGGTATGGGCTATATTGCGTTACATGGTGCATGTGAGGCAAATGCCATTAACAGGGTCTTTAAAGTAATGTCATGGGTAGGGGGGGTCAACAGGCCTTAAAATCGTATAACCTACATCCACAACAGCCACAGGGGATATGCTTCACACGCACGCTGCTATAGTTGTTGGTATTTAGATTAGACCCCCTACCTAAGTAATTCCACTATAGTATTATGCAGTCATTGCACATGCCACAGAGCTTAGAGGGCTGACAAGTGTCTACAGATACATCTAAGGTAAATGACATTAGCGGGCCTTGTAAAGTAGGGCAATGGGACATTTACTGGATGGTACATACCTCAAAATGGTATAACCTATGCCTCAAGAGGATATGATTCCCACCCAAACACACACACACACACACACACACACACACACACACACACACACACACACACACACACACACACACACACACACACAGTATCACAGTTGCCAGTATCAAGTTTAGGACCCCTACCTATCTAGTTATGTGTACTACAGTGTTACACAGTTATATGCAGCACTGAGCTTATTGAATTTAACAGTGTTGTAAGGTATGTCTAAGGTGATTACATCAAGAGCCCTTGAAAAGTATGGCAATGGAAAATGTACTGGATGGGAAGGACATCAAAATACATTACTATACAAACATACACCCTTACAAACACCTTCACACACACACACACACACACACACACACACACACACACACACACACACATGGCACAACTGAGTGTAGAACCCCTGCTTATCTAGTTATATGTACTATACTGTTAGTTATAACATGTGCCACAGAGCTTATAGGGCTGAGTGTATTCCAAAGGTACTTCTAAGGGCAATGACATCAGTAGGACTGCTAAAGTAGGGCACTGGGAAGTACTGTGGGTGGAAAAGTCGTCAAAATACTTTGTATTACAAATACACACACTTACAAACTCTTGTACATACACTTATACACACACACACACACACACACACACACACACACACACACACACACACACACACACTTACCAGACCTGAGAATAGAACCCCTGTCTATTTAGAACCCCTGCCTATTTAGTTATTTGTACTACAGTGTGACGCAGTTATCGCATGAGCTTCAAAGCTTACAGGGATGACAAGTGCACAAAGGTACTTCTAAGGTGAATGACATTAGCAGGACTGCTAAAGTAGGGCACTGGGTAGGAAAGTCCTCAAAATACTTCATCCTACAAACATACGGACTTACACACAGTTATACACATGCACACATTTGCCAGAACTGGGAATAGAATCCATCTCTAGTTATTTGTACTATAGTGTTATGCAGTTATCGCAAGCACTACAGAGCTTGTAGGGCTGACAAGTGCCCAAAGGTGCTTCTAAGGTGAATGGTATCAGCAAGACTGCTAAAGTAGGGCACTGGGTGGGAAGGTCTTCAAAATACTTCATCCTACAAACATACAGACTTACACATAGTTATACACACACATTTGCTAGAAATGTGAATAGAACCCGTGCCTATCTAGTTATTTGCACTATAGCGTTACACAGTTATCACACGCTCTAGAGAGCTTATAGGCTGGTAACTGCTCAAAGGTGCTTGTAAGGTGAATGACATCAGCAGGACTGCTAAAGTTGGGCACTGGGATGTATACTGGATGGGAAAGTCCTCAAAATACTTCAGCCTGCAAACATACACACTTATAAAACCCCTGCCTATCTAGTTGTTTGTACTATAGTGTTACGCAGTTTATTGCCCATGCTACAGAGCTTATAGGGCAGGTAAGTGCCCAAAGGTGCTTCTAAGGTGAATGACATCAGCAGGACTGCTAAAGTTAGGGACTGGAATAAGTATTGGGTGGGAAAGTCCTCAAAATGCTTCAGCATATAAATATACACACTTACACATACTTACCAGAATTGGAAACACACACACACACACACACACACACACACACACACACACACACACACACACACACACACACACACACACACACACACACACACACACACACACATTTACCAGAATTGGGAAAAGACTTGCTGCCTATCTAGTTATTTGTACTACATTGTTACATAGTTATTGCATCACCATGGAGCTTAGAAGGCTGGGGTTGTGCTAAGGGCAATGACATCAGCAGGACTGCTAAAGTGAAGCACTGGGAAGTGTACTGTGTGGGAACGGCCTAAAGCAGTTTCACCTACAAACACACACATTCACTGACATTTACCACGACTGAGATTAGAACCCCTACCTATCTAGTTATTTGTACTATAGTGTTACACAGTTATCTCATGCACTACAGAGCTTATAAGGTTGACACTTGTCCAGTGGTAGTTCTAATGTGAATGACAGCAGATCATTTGACATAGGCTAATTGGAAGTGTATTGAGTGAGAACAGCCTCCTAATACTTAGACCTACAGAGACACAGACAGAGGCATGTGATGTGATATTATAAACCCCACCTCAGTAGTATTACACAATGGAGCTCACCTTCATGCTGGCAGGTGTGACTGGTTATGACCGGTATGCCACTGTCTGCAGCAGGACATCACTCTATGCCATTCAGGGTATCCGTGTGTGTGACTCACTCTGTGTGTGTCCCCCTGTGACTCTATCACTCTGTCCCTCTCTTCTTCACATCTATGTGTATGTATGCTTGACATATTATCTGTTGCCCACATATATATATGTCTGTGTATCACACGCAACAGATGCAGATATTTTACATATGGGCCACCTACAGCTAGCTGGGGGTAATCCTGTCTGATGGGTGTGTGTAGCGACAGTTAAGGTCTACATAACTGTCTGTATGCAAAGACATATATGCACAATACAGTTATATAGTCCAATGTGGGTTCCAACATGGCCTGTGATTCCCTAAATGTAGGAGCATGCCCTGTGTGACTTTACATAGCGAGTGTGGGACTCCATTCCAGAGAAAGGTGTACTATGGTCCAGGGATTTGTGTGCTACAGCCACACCTCTCAAAATGTATTTTATTTATTTTATTTTACATTTGTTAACCGGGGCATCTGACTGAGCCAAAAAGGCCCTTTTTCAGCAGAGGCCTGGGGAGAAAAGCTTCACAAAGAAAAATTACAGATACATTTAGACATCATCAGTATACACACAAATTACAAAATACATGTTTTTACAGTGGTATGCGGCACATCAACAGTTACAGTGGAGAGAACAAACAAAAAAATATTAATTTAAAAATAAAGGTAATTAATAGATTTGTGGTGTACAGCTGAAATTTGGAGCATAGGTAGAATACATACATAGTACACAGGTACAGTACATACATTGTAGATTAGCCAGTGTTTGTGAGTAAGATTGCAAACTATTATCAAGTACTCTAGATTTAGTATGTATACCTTATCCACTTTCACAAGCCTGGGCAGCAATCGTGGCACTGCCAATTTTGCTTGAGATGTTGCCTGATGAGGTCTTTAAAGGAGGCTTTGGATGATGTGATTTGAATGCTAGTGGGGACAGAGTTCCACATTTTAGCCACTGAATTACTATATAGTGCGTCTCCAAAGCTATTGTAGCTGTTGGTGACTTCTAGTAGTAGTTTGCTTAATTATCTAAGAGTCCTTTTGGCTGAGTGATGTTGTACTAGGTTTTTAAGGGCAGGACACTTATTGGGGAGGTAATAGATAGAATGACAGAGGCAGAGCTGATTGTTAGTTAGGAGGTTGGGCAGTTCAAGCCAGTGGAGCAGTCTCAAAGCAGTACAGTGATGAATTCTATATGAGCAATTTGCAGCAAAGCGGGCAATTCTGTTATAGCAGGCTTCCATTTTGCTTAGTTCAGTTTTGTTGAAATTAGTCAGAATGGGAGATGCATAGAGTAGGGTGGATTGAAGCTGGGAGCGAGCAATGGCTGATCTTGTATTGTTGGTAAGAAATGGTTTGATACGGTAGAGTGATCCCAGTTTGGCATGTACTTTTTTAATAGTTAAGTTGAGATGACTTATCAAATTTTAGATGGGAGTCTATGGTTATTCCCAATAGCTTAGCCTGTGCCACTGGAGTGATTGGAGTAGCATTTGTGGAGTAGATAGTGAATTGACTGTTTTCAGTGTTCTTGTTAGAACTGGTTATAATCATAAGCTGAGTTTTCTTTGGATTGAGGATAAGTTGGGCTTTGATAAGGTAGTTTTCAATGTCAGAGAATGCTAATTGAGTTGTTTGCAGGAGGGTGGGAATGTTTTGTGCAGCACAGATTAAGGTAGTGTCATCTGCATACTGAATAATAGATGCATGCTGTGTGGAGGTAAAGACTGTGAATAGTAGTGGTCCTAAGATAGAACCCTGTGGGACTCCTATAGTTATGGGCAGCTGAGGAGAGAGAGAATGTTCCCATTTCACAGCTTGGTACCTGTCAGTTAAGTAGCTTTGGAACCAGGTAAGAGTGGAATTTTATAGGTGATATTGGTTTAGTTTGTTTAGCAGGGTTTGGTGTGAGACTGTGTCAAATGCTTTGGACATATCCAAAAAAAGTTGACACCTGTAGGCCTTCATTTTTGAGATGGTTTAATTTCTCAGTGAAGCAGAGGAGGGCTGTAGTGTACTATGGGCAGGTCTGAAACCATGCTGAGTAGGTGACAGGAGGTTGCTGTCTAGGAGATAATTTAGCATCTGGGTATGGATGCATTTTTCTAGGATTTTGGCCAGGGGGGAGAGTAAAGCAATGTGTCTGTAGTTATTAAGTTCAGTAGAGATCCTGCCTTTATGCATGGGTGTAGCATAGGATATTTTCCAGAGTTTGGGCACATAGTTTTCAACAATTGATCTGTTTATGAGAGTGGAGACTGGGATAGCAATAGCATCTGCTGTGAGTTTCAAGAAATAGCTGGGGAGTAGGTCGGCTGCTGTTGATGAGGTTTTTAGTTTGGACAGCTTGCTTTTGATTGAAGTGGTGGAAACTGTTTTGAGGGTAAAGCTTGTATTAGTGTTATTTGTGTTGGGGGATAGTGAGGAAGGAACTGTCCTGTGATACTAAGGATAGAATTGAGTTGACAAAGTGGGAGTTGAATTGTGTTTCGATGGGAACTCTAGTGTCAGGGGTGGTTGGTTTGGGTGTAGCCTTTTGGGTGGATTTTAGTAGCTGGTTTACATTTTTCCAATTTTTTTGGGGGTTGTGTTGGTATTTAGTTTGTAATGTTGTGTAGTAGGATTTGTTTGTCCAGCCTAATGCATTTTTTGCACGGTTGCGCAGTCCTTGGTACTTAGTTAGGCTTTGTGTTTCTTTGTTTTTTTTATAGTAATGCCAGGTAGTGTCTCTGGACTTGAGGATTTGTTTGGTTTCTTTACTGAACCAGGGGTTTGTAGAGATTCTAACCTTGATTTTGCGCAATGGAGTGACAGTGTCTAGGTGTTGTAGAAATGTTTTGTTGTAATATGCTACAGCCTGGTCAAGTGGGAGGGTTTTTAGGGGGGGGGGTCCAGTCACAGTTACAGAGTAAAGTGTTGAGGACCTCAGGAGATAATTTTTTTGTGTTTCTAGTGGATATATAGTTAGTGGTTTTGCATATGCTTGTTCTACTGTGTATAAAGTATATTATGTTGTAGTCACTTAAGGTGTCTGGGAGACTGCCTGTGTAAGGGTACAATGTGGGGTTGTTAGTTAGGACCCAGTCAAGGATGGATTCCCTTTTAGATTTTTTATCACATCTAGTTGGAATTTGGACTAGCTGCTGGTAGCCATGGAGATTTATTAGATTACTTGGTGGTTCTGATATACAGGTGAACTAATCTAGGTTGAAGTCCTCCAGAATAAGGGTTTCTTGTGAGTATGTAGAAGAAAACCAGGATAAGAAGTCTTCAAGGCTAGCTGGTGTATTACCAGGTAGAATATAAATCACAATTGTGGTGATTACCTTTTTAGAGTGAACTTGAAGTTGTGAGATAAGTATGTTCCAATTATTGGGGAAGGGGTAGGAGTCTGGTAATTGACGAACAGTTAAGTTGGACTTGTACAGTAAGGCAGTTCCACCCCCTTTACGAAGTGATCTGTCTTGTCTAATGATATTGTAGCCAGTAGGGCGAACTTGTGAGTTAGCTATGTTTTTATTTAGCCAGGTTTCTGTTAAAGCAACTATGTGTGGGGAGTAGTGTGCCATTGTGGCCTGGAGTTCGGGTATTTTATTTTTGATACTTCTAATATTAATATTTAGCATTAAAAGATGGTTTGTTTTGCTGCTGTTGTTGATATGCCCAGGGATGAAGGAAGTGGGGGTGTTATGTTCTGACATTTGTGTTGGAGCAGTTTGTGTTGGACAGGATGGATTTGGGCCTGGGTTGGGGTGGATTTCTCCACTTATGGTGAGCCTGCTGTTAAAATGGTGATACAGATGTTGGAGTTTGGTGAGGAGTGTGAGAAAGTATTGTGTTTTTTTTGGAGTAGGAATGAGAGCATATGTGTTTAGTTCTGAATTGGTCCATTATGTAGTTCTTGAACAATTGTGGGCAGATATCATTATAATGTGTGGTGTCTGTATATGAGAGTGCATAATGTAGTGTTGTGCTACTAAGTTTAGGGATATTGCTAGAGTGATAACTTGTGGTGTTGTAAAGAATTATGAGAAGACAGACTAGACTTAGTCGTGCGATAGTCATGGTTATAAAGTTTAAGTTGGTTCTAGGTGGGGAGTCTGAATAGGAATTATAGGGTTGCACTATGTGTGGATGGGAAAGTAGTGTGGGTGATGTAAAAAATGCCTAGTGGGAATGACAGTGATTGGGAGTAATTTGTGTGGAGAAACTTGGTGTGGTATAATGTGATATGACTTGAGGAGCTGTAATTGGTGGAGGTGATGTGAGCTGTGGGTGTGGCTGTGATTACTATAAATGTAGAGATAGTTGGAGCGGGAGGGAATAGGGGGCAGGGCAGGGGAGTGGAGAGAGCCCGAGCATTAGCGAGGGCAAATGGAGTGGGGCAGAGCCCACCAAGACAAGAGAAAAAAATATTACTTTACAAATCTGAATACTTTAAACACATTCCTGAGGTCTAATGGCTTACCATCAAGCAGAATGTAATTTCTGTAGAGCACTTGTGTCCTGGTGGGAGACTAGAAATTTAAAGATGGATCCATGCTCAGCAGGATTCTAATATTGACTTAGTACTGGGGGAGGGAGATAGTACAAGGGGTGTAAACCAGGTGGAATGCAAAAAAAAAACAGAGAGGCAATCAGTGGAAATCAGTGAAGACCTCAGAGAGGATAAGTAATAATTCAAACTACCTGTAATGTGAAGGAGAGAAGAGACAACAAAGTTTATTAAGGTTGGGAGTGTGTCTTCACATTGCTTGCTGATTAGTAACCAGTTTGTGCACAGATTAGAGGAGGGAGATACATGAAGGGGAATGTATAGAGATGCAAATAAACAGTTGGGCCTTCAAGTGATGCAAACTAAGGCAGAAAGCACTGAGAGGGCTGCTTGATGGTTTATTTAGTCACAGGGATCTGAATTAAATGTATATTGTCTATTGGACAGTTAGGATTACTGTACTAGCTGGGGGGTAGGACACAAGGCTACAGCAGTCAGTTTTATTAGCACGCTGAGAACTACTAAAATACTGCTAATGTAATAGCTTTACTCTCATAAATGATACAAGTAGAATGCCTGGGTGGACTGACCCTGCTCTCGAGGCTCAAAATGTATATCCTTGTTTAGTGTGCAGTACTGATTCCTTCTTATACTGTATGGATGGAGTGTTAGCCGTAGACTGCAGATTTGCTTGAGTGTGCTCATCAAGCAGAATGTAATTGCTGAAGAGCACTTGTGTCCTGGTAGGAGACTAGAAATTTAAAGTAAGCAGAACTTAATAAAAAGTAAGCAGAACTTTCCTAGAGGTATTGGGTTTGTTTTAGCAGACATTTTCTGACATATCTAAAGTCCGACACTGAAATGTGTTGTGTCATTACCTAGTGACAGACATCCTCATATCATCACAGTGCTTTACCAGAGGAATACAAGATGTAGGAAACACAGACTAATATTATGAGCCTGACTACATACATTCTTGCCCAAAAAGGACATTTGAGAGGTGTGGCTACAACCAGTTGACTGATGAAGCTGTATAAACAGTCCAGTAACTTGGTGATATACTGGCTGGGGATCTCCTGTTTGTGTGGTATTTTTCTTACCTGAAAAGTCATATCCTTTTCTGGCCATACCTCTCAACTGTACATTTTTTGGCAGATTGTCCAGGTGTCTGTCTAGAAGTTTTGTCCAGTCTACATAGACTTGTGTTTTTATGGCAAGTTAGTTGCATATAATTGAAGACTGATGACAGACATTAGTGTTTCAGACTTTATAACCTTCAGACAATTCCTGCTAATGCAAAACCCCTTATCCTACCAACTTTCTCAGTATGTAATATTTACAACATGTGCATATCATTGTGCCTTTGGCCCACTTTTATTTATGACCTTGTCCAGATGTCTTGCTGTCAGAGTTTGGGAGGTATGGGTGTGGGTACAGAGTGCATTCTACTGTGCAGAAATGTCCATTATATGTATAATATATTCCACATAGCACTGTGATTTCCAGGTATGTCAGTGGCAGAGCAGTACAGAGTAACGTGGTGAACCACTGACAGACAGTTGTGTGTAGTTGATAAGTTCCTATGACGTTAGTATGATATTTGCCCTGAAGCCCTTATAACCAACACACTTGAGAGGGTAGCCCATGTTACATGTCAGCACAAAGAGCCCCTGTCCAGCAGGGACACAGGTGGGATCACAGGACTGTTATTTGTGTTTCCCATCCAGTTATACAGGGAGCACATCAGTAGGGGTACTGAGGCACTTGGCTTGCTGTTGACAGGGAGTGTATTCCACAGATGGGGGAGTGTGTGGTACATGTATCTGTCACACAACCAAGCCATACTGATATTACAGCCCAGGTTGATGCTGCACCTACAGATTGATGGAGTGGCCCTTGAATTCCAGATATGCAACAGTCCCATCAAGGCAGTGTCTGGACTGCTTTGTATGTTAGGCATGAGTCACTTCAGCAGAGTCTGTATGGAATGGGGTAGAGGGACAGTGCTGTTAGCCTATCTGTGTAGGGTAGGTGTTTGGGGTTAGACCTTAGTGTTTGCAAGACCCTAGTGTGTAGAGTCTACATGCTCTGTGGTTATGTAGGTTTGTGGAGTTCTCATGTGATTTTGCCTCTGAAGTATCCATTGTCTGGGTTTTGTTTTGTTGCGGACCTCTGCTTACATGAATGTGTGCTGTGTATTTGCAGGTGATGTTTACTGACTCCTTATACTGCATGGCACATATGTTACTGCAGAATCTGTTCTGGTGTGCACATTCTCCATTTGTCTGGCCAGTGGTTATCCTTCCCCTTATGTGTGTCTCTTTGTCCTTCTGTAGTCCAGTCACAGGCTTTGGCCACAGTGACTGCCGTTATGTATTTGTAATTCTGATGTGGGCAGGGTACATGCCATTGCATCTTACAGAGGGTAGTGGACTGCACACCTCTGAGTGTACCTATTTAGCAGATTGTCCATCATTGCACCACTCCATTTGCTGTGGTCTTTTGATGGTTTGTGTTGCTATATGTTATTATGAGGTTACATGTGGGCCTAGCTGTCATACCATCACAGACTGACATCTGGACAAGCCCAGATATGACAGTCACAGAAAGGCCCACACATGGGAACAGGCCGTTAATAATGTTCTGCCAAACATAGACAGTTGGGAGACCCGTTTGGTAATTGCTTGTTTGCTCGTATGGGTTTGACGTCTGCTTCCCCACTGTCTGCCATTGTTGTTTTGACATGACCCTTTCTTGTTTTGCAAATAGTTGGCAGGCAACTGCAGTGTTAGGACAAGCAGAACAGATATACAAGGCATACTTGTGCTCCTTCTGTGACAACCTGTGTCATTCCGGGGGTATGGCTGTTGGCCAATGACATGTCAGTGCTGGCACAGAAAGGTGTTAGCCTTTTATACACTGGCAGTACACTGATCTTCAGGTGCCTGCTGTCCTACTAGGCACCATACCTTTTCAACTTTGAGAACCCGACATCTGGACAAAACCATAAGTGATTGGGAGACAGAGGCCTAAATATAGGGACCATTTTTTTAGTATTGGCCTTACAAACCTAGAAAGGTGATTCAATAACAGGTTTTGCATTAACATGCATGTTTCTGTAGGGTATGAAGTCTGACACTACAATTTGTCATTATTTTCTGACCTTAGTCATGTGTGATTTGCCAATGAATTGCCAGACGGCCACTATTTCATGTTATACAGGCCACAATTATGATACAAACCTGGACATTCTGCAATAGGTCTGTACAGTTGAGAGGTATGGTAGGCACTGTGTATGGTACTAAAAGCTGTGTACTATCCATATGTGTGTGGTCCCTGTCCATGACCTGTACAGCTTTCCTGAATTAACAGATATTGACATCTGGACAGTGTGTACAACTCCTACCGTAGGTGTAACTGACATGCAGAATACTTAGCACTGCAGTTCTAGGAACATGGTCCTGTCAAAGACGGCAGTGTACCTAGACCACTACAACACAACAGCTGAGTGTAAGTGCTGGCCACATCCTGACAGTATTAACCACACATATACATAACTCATTGGCTCCTGCATATTGTGGACATGCAACAAGTTATCATGTTGATTAGGACAGCCCTGACAATGTGTGCTCTGCTGCTATTTTCCTGCAAACATACATGTTACTGCATTTCTATGGGACTATGATTGTGGGGGGGGGGGGGGCACACCTGTCAACTGTACATATTTGCACAGACTGTGCTGATATTTGCTTTACCTTTTGGTTCCCTTTAGCATAGTATTCTGCCCTGTCTTGGAGGCTAGAGGTATATCAATAAAGACCACAGGTCAGATTGTAATGGCATACATTTAAGTTTCAAACTTCTTACCCTTCAGAGCCTTACTGCAACTGCAAGACCTGCTGTACTATCACTGTGTAAGTCTGTAAGGGGCTATTTTGTCATTGTCACTATTTGTTGGCCTTTGCCAGACATTTCTTTATGGTTTTCTACAGCTGACTTGCTGGGTGGGGCTGAGAGGAGTGTAGGGACCCCCACACTGACATCCATACCTGTGAACTATGACCCCCTAGTTAGTTGGTCCCCCACATATACTGCAGTGGGATTTGTCACCTTGGGTACTACTGCATAGTGTGGGGAGGCCAGCATTGGGCAAACATTTCCTAGTGTCTCACATAGCTGTCAGTTGTCTGCTGCTATCCCAGTAGGCTACCCCATTCCCTTGCATGCATGTAGCAATACCATAGATATGCTACCGGAACATACTAATCCATTAATTTATTGTTAAGAAGATTGGCTTACCTTGTGCCTGTGGCAGTTGTGAGGATGGTACTTGTGGGCTTCCTATGTTGTATGCATGCAGTACACTGCCTATACATGGTAAGGTACAGGTAGTGTGATGTGTGTGGAATTCATGTTACTGTGTATGCAAGTCAGAGAGAGGTATCAGTCCCTGGGTCCCTACAGTGTCTGTGTGTGTATTATGTGTTGCCTCTTTGCCAAGGCCAAGGCATACTGGGCACACCTCCATCAGCCTACAGGAGCTGGCTCAGGGTTCCTCCTCTGAGTCCCTCTGTGCCTGTGGGGACCTTGTCAATGGTGGGGGGAGGCTGTGTGGCCCTTCCCTGTGCTGCTCCTGCTCCAGCTATTTCCGCAGGATCATATTGTGTAGCATGGCACATGTGGGTGGAGAGTACTGCAAGGCTCCAACAGATTTGTCAAGGCAGCAGAACCATGACTTGAGCATCCCAAACACACACTCTATAATGATCCTGGTTTGTGCGTGTGCCTCATTATGGTGTTCTGGAGTGGTTGTGTGTGCACTTCTTATGGGAGTCATCATCCATGGCTCCAGTGCATAGCCAGCATCTCCCACCAGATGGCCATAAGGGATGTCCCCCCTGCAAATCCCTGGTACTGCTGTAAGGAATGCCAGATGTGGGAGTCGTGATAGCTTCCCGGGCTGCCAGAAAACACATTAATGATAATGTCCTGGACATTGCACATGACCTGGCAGTTGATGGAGTGAAAGTCCTTGCAGTTTAAGCAGACCCTACCCTGTTCACTGGGTGGTGCTTTGATGTGGATGTGCGTGCAGTCTATGGCCCAGTACCTCTGTGTAGTCTACTACATGGTAGAAGAGGTGCATATTGCTGGTCCTCTCCTCACAGGTGCTGGGGAAGTAAATGTGCTCACTGGAATGTGGTAGCATGGCATCCAGGAATTGGTGGAGTACCCTGGATGCAGATGCCTGTGAAACCCCCATGATGTCCCCAGTAGGTCTTTGGAAAGTACCTGTAGCTAGTACTCTTAAGGCTACACATACCTTGGTATCCACTGGGATGGATTCCCCTCTGCTGACTCTGGGTCTGAGGTGAGGCTGGCACAGCTTGATAAGTTGCTGAAGTATGTCCCTGTCCACCCTGCAATGCTCTACTATCTCCAGCTCATGTAGCCCCTGGTAGGTTGCCCTGGGTCTGAATACTCTTTTCCTCCTCCTCAGTCTGGGCCAATTACCAGCATTATCCTCCTCGCTGCCCTCAGCCTCTTGCCCATACTGATGCATCAAAGTGACAGCAACCCCTAACATTTTGTCAGTTAAAATTCCCCTGAGTGTGTACACCAATGATGCAGAGTTTGTGGGAAAGACCAGACTGGAAGGTGTTTGCATAGTTTATACTGTTGTGCTGTCGATGCTGCCTGTATGATTGGCTGACCATGATACAGTTCACCTGCCAGCTATATTATTTGTACTTGATTGCTTTTATTCTGCTATTTCCCCTTTTTTTTCTTCCCATTTCCGCCCCTTTTAAGCCCCATGGTGCACTGCGGAAACCCGCTGCCCAAATGTAAAATGTTCTGCTATTTCCATTTTTTTTTTTGTGTGTGTGTGTGTGTGTGTGTGTGTGTGTGTGTGTGTGTGTGTGTGTGTGTGTTTAAGACCTAGCTAAAGTAAACACATTTAAGTATAAATTGCCCTCTGCTGGACATGAGCACACTCCTCATTTAATGGAATAATTAAATACATCCTGAGACACACCCCCTTGCTCCCTTGCTTAGCTAAGCTCAAATGGAAGCCGTGGAGCTCCGATGTGCTTACACCAAGCATGACACATGCCTTTTCAAGTTAGCTGCTTCTCTTGCTTAGACCACTGCCTTATAGCTCCTACATAGTTAGGTGCAGCCAGAGAATGGTCTCCCATTTTGTGATTCAGTAATTTTTTCTCATTTGCATACCCCACTGCCTTAGTCCTTTGTCACATCACAATACTAGAACCTTTCTCCTTAGCAACCAGTGTTACATGTTACTTTTTTGATTCTGCATGCTATACACTACAATGGCAAAATGCAGATTTCGCTTATAATTGATTTTTCACATTTATTTTTTATTTTCAACACAATCTCGTTTGAGCGCCGCGGCCCTATTCTTAAATAGCCAAAATCGGCCAAAAAAAAAACTTTGATTTTCATATTTTCGCAACTCTTTTCCATGCCATTGACCATATTTTTGGCCATTGGCATGCCTAATGGTTATAATAAATGCTTTACTTTGAGCTGTCATGCCCTCATTTTGATTTTTGCAGAAATGTACACGGTCAGTAACTGAATACATTTTTGCAACGGACACTGTTCTGGCACGAATGTCTGCCTGCTTACTGAATCACAAATTCACCTCATTTGCATGGTTTTCACCAGAAAATGAGGTAATGAGCATCATTTAGTGGTGTCTGTGCCAGAATAGTGCATATTCATGTACACCTCCAGCTTTGTTTACTGAATCACTTGATGGCCATATTCCATGCAGGAGCTGCTGCACTATTCTTGCACGGGAAAAAAAAACTTTATTGAATCCCAGGGAGAGTTTCTCTTCAAAAGAGGAAACTGAGATAAAGCATGTTATTTTGAATTGTTACCCATTTGTAAAGATGCAGAGAAAGAGACAACAAATTGTTAGCTGTTACCTGTTCATACTGAGAACTGCTGCATGATTAAACTAGGTGAAAGAAATTAGTAATTGTGATATCTTACTACTAAAGTGAGGGTTGACTAACTTGACTAATTTGTATTACTAAGCACTACCAAACTAGAAAGAATGAATGAATCATTTTAATTCTGAACTGCCCTAATATACTGTGAAATGTATTATTTGGTTTCTTAGTCGGTCACAAAGGAAGTGAGCTTTAATACTTTAAGTTTCACGTAACACTGAGTAGACATACAGTCACCCACAGAAGCCAAATTTGAATATTCTGGGATCTGTTAGAATACAAAAATAGAGAGACTCAGAACTCATGTATTGCTAACAGCAAATCATATATTAAATATAATATATAGCAGATGTTAAACAGTTCAGGACATCTCTGCTTAACCTGTCCTTCCAATGCGCAGAGGTCTCTATGGTGAGAGTGAGAAAGGTTGCCATACAAGGACTTGCAATGGTCACTAGTATGAGAGATGGCAGTTACTCTGGACATCAGGGCTAGCAGTTCACACCATGCATATGCCTCACTAAATGAACCTACATATTGTTTCATCTGTCATTTCCTGAACTGTCTGTGTGGGAATAGAGCATAATTTAGTTGTCCATTCTATTACCAAGTAGGTGATTTGCCAGAGGCAGTAGTATTTGCAGCTATTTCCCCAAAACTGTATCAAAACAAAATGGTAGCATGAAAATCACACACAACATAGAACTTGGAGTCATGGATAATGCACCTAGCACCCTGCAGATGTAGCATAGCCTCGCTGTAGCATAGCATAGCTATGCATAGCATATATGCAGCATAACATAGCTTTAGCATAGCCCAGTTCCAGCTTTGCTGTTTCTGGGTCTGTTTTGTAACTTCTGAGCATCAAATTCAGGCCATCTTTGTTGGTGAAGGCCCTTCTGCAGGCTTGTGGGAGGAAAGTGCTGTCTGGGTCCCATCTAATCAAGGGTGATTGGACTAGAGATCAGAGAGAGCATCCTTATAGGCTAGTTTGAGTTAAAAGGTTTATTTCTTGTTTTATTTAAGACGTGTTTTTGTGCTTGTTTGCGTGTAGTACACTATTGTGCACTGCCACATAGTGATGTTTACCACTGGTGGTTATAGACTCAGATGTTTTGTTTGTTAAAGTTGTCCTTAGCACTTTGCTTGTGGTCCTCCAATAGTTTTTTTGTGGCCCTGCTCTACTGTCAGGTGTAACACTAAGCCTAACCTTAGAGGTACCAACACACCTCATACCCACTAGCTATTCACAAGTGTGAACTCTTTTCCTGACCATATAGATTTACCTAACACTATGGGTGGATAATTTCCCACAGTTTCTCCAGCCAGATTGGTCGACAAGGACAGCCTGAGGCAGTGTAGCAACTGCCTCATGTTTACCAAAAACCCTCTACTCCTAGTCCACACAAACTCAACATGTGAAAGATGTAACTATATTAAGAACCTTGAATCCATGCTCTCTCACACACGAGTCAGTACATGTGACAATAAGAGGGTTTCAGCATGCACACCTCACCTCCTTCTCCAACCAAACACACATCAGACATACCTACATATGCAGAGGTCCTCACCAGAAACATACCAAAACACCAGAAACCTCCCAAACACAAACACAAGCACACTACACATAATACTTTCTCTGCAGAACACAATGCACATAATAGCTCTTACTCCAGTGTCTCATCTGTCAAGCCCTTAAGTCAAAACACAAAACCAAACATATTAGTCATAGGTGATTCCATCATGACTGTCACAAAAGGAGATATTGACAGCCCAGCTATCTGGAATTTTGTAAATAATTATATTTCATTTGTTAATATCAACATGATTTATATAGAAGTGTGACAAAGAGAGATACTGCCAGCACAGCTGTCTGGAATTTTGCAAAGTTATGTGTCATTTGTGAATGCCAACATGCTTCATGAAAGATGCCTGTGTTACAACCTTATTAGAAGTGTATGTTATTTGTATATCAAACTAGGTTTGTACAGATATGTGTGTTGAAACGGGTTTGTAATGTACTGAGTTTAAAGGTGTATCCACAGTGTATTCTAGTGGAAAACAACAGAAATGTATATACACTATTGTAACTGTTCAAATGTATATATTTTAAGAGGGGAAACTGAAACAGAGGAGGATAATTCGCAAAACTTCAGAAAAATAGTTTAAATTAAATTACTTTATGGCTGGGCTATAAAAACATGTTATCTTTCAGTTTCAGTGCAGTAATAAACATACTGTTTAGAAGTAGAAGTTTTCTGTATTCTCTTGGAAGTGTTTTATTGTTTTATGACTTCCTAGATCTGCCTTAGATCTAAGAAAATTCATTGTCTATGTATTTTCACAGGTAGATATTAAATGCTACCAGATGCATCAGTGTGGGTTTTCACCTGGGATATAGTCAGATGACAAGAAATTATGTCATTCTGCAAGCTATCCCAGCAGTAATATTTGAGATATTAATTTGGGAAGTCTCTCTGAGAGAGACAGCATTCTGTAATCTGTCTTGGACCTGAAGAAGTGCATCCTAGTGGTAGAAGAGTATGCTACCAGATACACTGAGGCAGTGGCTCTGTACCTAATTGAGGCAGAAAAGGTGGCAAATGGTTTATTAGAGATTTTCAGCAGGGTAGGTTTCCCAAAAGAAATACTGACTGACAGAGGTGCCAATTTCATGTCAGACCTGCTGGCTTGTCTGTGGAAGCACTGTGGGGTGAAGTACCTAAAGACCATCCCCTACCATCTCCAGACTAATGGTCTTGTTGAGAGGTTAAAATCTACACTAAAGACCATGCTATGGGCATTTGCATTCCAGTTTAAGAGGGAGTAGGACAAATATTTGCTTTGCCTGCTGTTTGCTTACAGAAGGTGCCTCAGCAATCCACAGGTTTTTCACTCTTTGAGTTGCTGTGTGGGAATAGGGTGAATGGACCTCTACATTTGTTTCGTGATGAGTGGGGGGGGGGTGAGTATGAATCCCACAAGGAGTCTGTTGTGGCATATGTCCTAAACCTCAGGACAAGGGTCAGGGAACTCATGGGCTTGGCCCAGGAAAACCTGGCAGAAGCCCAACAGCAGGAAAAGTTCTGGTATGACAGGAGTGCTTGAGCTAGAGAGTATGTTGTGGGGCAGCAGGTTATGGTTCTCATTCCTGTCAGACACAACAAGCTGCAGAGAGCTTGGGAGGGACCCTTCAAAGTGGTAAGGAAGGTCAGTAATGTTAACTACCTAGTTAAACTGCTAGGCAGGAGACAGGGCACACATTGTACCATGTTAACATGATGAAACCTTACCATGACAGGGAGGTCCTGGTGCAAAGTATTTGCAGTAAGAGATGGGAGAAGTCTGAGGGGGACTTATAGCTACAGGGAACTAGTCAGCAAAATCCCAAATTGCTATGTTGGAGACTAGGGTTGCAGGCATATGGTAGGACAGTGCAGCACTGTACTGTGGTCAGTAATGCCAAGGCAGCTGGAATCTCAAGACAGCAAATGGGGTAAGGTATTCCCAGATGGGGTCATCCCTCTAAAGTAGCGTTTTTCAAGAGTCACTTGAAAAACTAGCTTGAGTCATCTAGGGGAGGGGGGAATGTCACAAAACGAGATATTGCCTGCTCAACTATCTGGAATTTTATACATAATTATATGCCATTTGTGAACATCAACATGATTTATATATAAGTGTGACAAAGAGAGATACTGCCATCACAGCTGTCTGAAATTTCATAAATGGTTATGTGTCATTTGTGAATGTCAACATGCTTCATGTAAGATGCCTGTGTTACAACCTTATTAGAACTGTATGTTATGTGTATATCAAACTAGGTTTATACAGACATGTGTGTTGAAAAGGATTTGTAAAGTACTGAGCTTAAAGGTGTAGCCACAGTGTATTCTACTGGAAAAGAACATAAATGTATATACACTATTGTAACTGCTCAAATGTATATACTTTAACAGGGGAAACTGGAACACAGGAGGTTAAGTTGCAAAACTTAAGAAAAATAGTTGAAATTAAATTACTTTATGGATGGCCCATAAAAATGTTATCTTTCAGTTTCAGTGCAATAGACACAATGTTTAGAACTAGAAGCTTTATGTATTGCCTTAGGAGTGTTTTATTGTTTTATGACTTCCAGGATCTGCTAAATGCTACCAGATGCATCAGTGGGGGGTTTCACCTGGGATAGAATCAGATGACAAGAAGTGATGTCATTCTGCAAGCTATCCCAGCAGTAATGTTTGAGATATTAATTTGGGACGTCTCTGAGAGAAAGATAGCATTCTGTAGTTTGTTTTGGTCCATTCACCACACATTTGCCTTGCTGCTCTAATTGAGTAAGTGTACTAGGGTACAGTATAATTCTTTTACATATAGTCAGTGATATAGCAAAGCCTAATTTACATGTTTTTCCTTATTTGTTTGAGACTGTCCTGCGATGTTGTTTTAAATATTTCCTGTGATTGTGAACTCTGTTACTGTAAACATAGATAGATAGATAGACAGATAGATAGATAGATAGATAGATAGATAGATAGATAGATAGATATATAGATAGATAGATACATCGATAGATAGATACATCGATAGATAGATCGATAGATATTTAGTACTGTCTTGTTCTTTTATTATTTATTTTCTCTAAACATCTTTATTAAATTTTCACATATCACAAAGGCAATCTTACTTTTATATAAATGAAAAACATACAAAATGATACCACATTAGTTGCAAACAGTTTACATCACAGACACCATTGAAACAACTGTAGTTGCAAACCTTATACATCACTTATAATACATTCAAACATTGTCAGTTAAGCATTATATGGCTCATTCAAATCCTGCCTCTTAAACCTTGTTCCTGCTCTGCATATATTGTTCCCACAATTCCCATTTTCCTATGTAGTTTAGTCCTTCCCTTTTCTGAAGATCCCAATTCCAGTTGTTTTATGTCTGTTACTATAGTCACTACTTCAACTAAAGTCGGTCTAGACTTTGTTTTCCATTTTCTAGTAAATGCTTTTTTAGCAGCTACCATAATTAGACTCAACAAGGCTTTACTATATCAAGGCAATTCCTATTCTGTAGCGTAACTAAAAAAAAAATCATCTCTCCAGTCAGTCCAATTAGCCCACCCAGCATCTCCGACAGAGTGGTCTGCAGGGAATCCCTAAAGTCTGCCAGCTCACGACACTCACAAAAAATATGTTCCTGGCTATTTATTTCTTTCCTGTCACACCTCCAATATTTGCTATCCACCTGAGTAAAAATTCTTTGGAGTCTACTTGGGGCATAAAAATATCTATGTAAACACTTCCAGGCAAAGATCCTAAATCTTCTAGACTTTGTTCCATATTTGGGAGATATACATATATCCCCCCATTGTCTCTTTGTGAACTGCTTATCCAGTCTCTCATCCTAATCCTTTCTAATCTCCTCTGATTGATTCTTATAATTATCATGCAATATTTTATATGCTTTACTAATTATTTTTTTAATGGCAGCTTCTGTTCTAGATCCTAGTAAAAACTTTACCAGTGCTGGATTTTCATTTAGAAGCCCCCTATTTCTTTCTGTTTGCCTATACTCTGATATCAATCCGTCATAGGGAAGGCAATCTCTAACCTACATTCCTAATAAATTCTTGACCTCTTCCCATTCAGTTACCTTTCCCTTTCTAGTTATTTGCTCCCAATACCTTGGTTCCTTTGCCAGTTTTCTCCAATAAATTTCAGCAGCCTCTTGCCTATTATCTGTATCCCTGACCACAGTCATCTCTATCGGCAAAAATCTATTTTCTCTATTCTCATCCTGGTTTGGTTCTTAGAATACTCCTTGCTATTTTATGAATATAATACTCTGTATGATTTTGGTTGTTCTCCTTAAGAGTCTGTATCCAAAATAACAATCACTCATTATTTCTTGACCATCCTCCCTGTGTCAGTATCACTCCTTTCCACTTTGAATTATAGTTTTCTGCTTGAGCTATATATAAGAGCCTTACCTGTGTTACTCTAAAATGCCCTCTCAAATGAGGTAATTCTAGTCCGCCTTGTTCTATTGGTAGAATCAGCTTATCCCACTTGACCCTTGCTGTCTTCCCTTCCCAGATCTTTTATTATTTATTATTAAATATATTTAAACCTTTCATTGTGGCTGATCTGTGTAGAGTAGTTGCATATTTATTTAGTGACACTGTGGGCCACTCCTAATAGTCTTTCTCGTGGTCAAACTACCACTGGTATTAACAGTAACATTACACAGTAAGATCGGACACCCTTTGTTAAGGGTCTTATAGTAGCTGATAAAAAGTTGGATGGTGGCAGTAATAACTACCTTATAGTCTGGGCAGAAAGGGGCATAGCTAGTAAAACTGTGCCAGCCTGTCCCAGGTGTGTGTGTGTGTGTGTGTGTGTGTGTGTGTGTGTGTGTGTGTGTGTGTGTGTGTGTGTGTGTGTGTGTGTCTGTGTGTGTGTGTGTGTGAAATCTCAGAGATTGTGTGTGTGTCAGCTACTTGTCAGGGGCACAAAGCACTATTTGGACAGACAGGGTACTGGAGGTTTTGGCTTGGTCACTCAGCTGAGATCTCAATTCTATAGCTGTGCCAGTGGGTAGTCTTATTGGGGATCTGGAGAAAGAGGGAGAAACCAGTCCTGGACTGACTGTGGTGTCTGTGTGCTCTTAAGGGAAACTGTACTCGATGCAGAGACCTGCATCTGGAAATACTGTGTGTGCACCTGTCATCCTCCCAATGTACATCCCCCACTGGTGCTAGTGGTGAGGATTGAGGCTCCTTGATTACTCGGCCAATGATGGGACATCACAATGACACACACAGATGTCCCTCTCACCAGGCTGGATATGGAAAAGGTCACAGTCAGCTGTCTGTCAGGTGCTAGCATCCACCATATCACACATGCACTCAAGTCTTTCAACAACAGGCACTGTTATGACACTGCAATAGTCCATGTTGGTGTGAACAACTTGAGATGTACTTCTCTGGACTATATAAAGAGAGACATGACTGAGCTCTTGGACTATGTGCAGGCAGGTATGACCTTAGCCTTAAGCAGTATTTTACCTTCACCTAGGATGATGCCTCAATACAAACAGAAAATGATTGACTTCAATAATTGGCTTAGTTTCTAGTGTTATATGCTAAGGAGATCCAGTATCTGTCAGCCTGGGATGACATGATCAATAGGCCTCGATACTTTGCCAGAGATGGTCTTCATCTGTCACCCCTGAGATTTCAGCTACTAGCTAAGGCTCTCGCTACCCCAATGCTGCCTTTTTTAGGCAGTGTCTCAAGGACAAAATTCCTGATGTAAAAACTCCATTTAAAAACAACCTTAATGTTATGCATTTAAACTCTAGCAGTCTTAACATGAAACTTCACTCACTGGAAGCAGTCCTCACCTTGGAAGATTCAAACATTTGTGAATTTACTGAGACCTGGTTCAAGGCTGTGGAGAGCACCCAATCCATACTGGGTTACATCACCTTCCACATGTTCAAACCACAAATTGAAGACATGTAAACTAAAGGATGTAGTGTATCAATAATCATTAAAGATAAATACACCTTCAGACTGGTTAAACAGTATAATTCCCTTGATATACTTCAGGTGCAATTAACTGTTGGTAGGACACCTATTCAAGTCATTGCCAGCTATAGGACCCCCTCCATGAATCAGGACACCCACTCTGCCTACCTAGATCCACGTGAGTCTATCAAGATACATCCTGACACCTTGGTTTTGGGTGATTTTAACTACCCATACATTAACAGGGTAAATTACTCATACTCAAACTCACTTGCCCAAAGGCTTCTTGACTTTATAAATTCCAATGCCCTGGACCAGCTAGTTGACACCCCCACAAGGGGTGCCAACATCCTGGATCTGGTGCTTACCAATATGTGAGACCACTGTAGCACCCCCACTGTGAGGTCTTCCCTGGTGAGATCTGACCACAAATCAGTCTCATTCGAAGTAACTATCAAACCTGCCCCCCCCCCCGCAGCAGCAGCTAAACTAAAAGACTTCTGCAAAGCAGATTATAACCTCTTACGGGATGGTATAAATAGCTTCACTGCACCTCTAGCCTAAGATGGAACTGGCAACAATGCTGGGTTCTACAGCAGTGATTTATACAAGCACCTTTATAACTGCATTGATTCAGCTATACCTCATAGGGCCAAAACAAACTCCTCAAGGAAGAGCAAACCTGCCTGGAAGACAATTGTCATTAACAGGCTTTAAAATAAGAGGAAGAAATTGCTGTCTAAAAGTAAGAAGGAATGAGACCTAAACTGGAAACACTCCCTCCTCAGCTTAAACAAGCAAATAAGACTTCTTGTGAAGTCTTCAAAAGCAAAGTACAAATTCAGATTTGCTTCCACAACTAAGAACAACCATAAGGCATTCTTTAGTTACATCCATAACCTAAAAGGATGGCCCAGATTTGTGCCAAACTGGTAGTTAATGATACCACATATACTGAGCCTTTGGGCATAGCTAACCTCTTTGCTGACAGGTTCTGTGAAAATTTAACTCCCCTATCCCTGTCACACATGTTCCATGATATCCCTACCACCTGTCGCCTACCTTGTATTTCTAAAGAGCAAGTCATAAATGTCCTCTCTAAGGCCAAAGACACAGCATCTATGGACCTGATAACATCAAAGGATGCATCCTTCATGGGTTCCAACAAGAATTAGCAACATCATTGGTATTCTTTACAGTCACAGTCTAAGTACCGGCATCATCCCTGCTGAATGGAAAATGGCCACTGTTATTCCCTTTCACAAAGGTGGTGCTTCCACTGACCCTGGGAACTATAGACCTATTAGCCTGACTAGCCTTATCTGCAAGGCCATGGAGTGAATCGTCATGGACCTTATCAACAAAGATATAGGTAATCTCCAAACACATGGCCCTACTCAGTTTGGATTTGTCAAAGGGAGCTCATGCCTGTTAAAACTGGAGGACTTCTTTGAGACAGTCACCAAGGCCCTGGATGAGGAGAAACATCTGTGCATACAGCCTACCTAGACTTAGCCAAGGCTTTTGACACTATCCCCACTCAAGCATCAATGTCAAACTCACCCAGCTAAGTATCAGCTAAGTATATCTTTGTTGATCAGTAATGGAGAAGTTAAAGAAATAGAAACTGAGGTCACAGAGTACCTGCAAAGTGAAGGATTCAGTGTAGAAAATCCAATCCAGAAAGTACCACAGCAGGATAGAGCAATGGACATCCAAATTAAGGGAGAAACCAGTGGAACGGGAGGCAATTGGTCGGGTGCCACATGAAGATATTTTGGAGCTTTCCACAGGAAACCAGTATAAATGTTCACTTGAAACTGGACAGCAAGGGAAGAAACAGGAAAAATATGGAAACTCTGACACCGTCAATGTTGAGGAGTGATAGGCCAGTGCGTTCCCATGTGATAGAGCAAAGGATGGCACAGGAAGAAATTGAAGAGAATGTGCCACAAGAAGATGCTGTAGAACTTTCTGTAGAATGCCTGTAGGAAATGGAAAACAACAAATGTGCCCTCAGTTTAGAAGAAAATGAGCTAAGAGAAGTTTTGCTTGATTTAATACAGATAGATGGATATACTAAGATCAATGAAAGAAATATACTGCAGAAGGTAAATAAAACCCAAAATGTCAGAAGTTTGATAAAACAACTGAATACAGTAATTAGGACTGTCCATAGAGTTCACAGGGTAGTGAGGGAAAGGAAGGGGAGAAACTAAATACCATCATAGTATTGAATAGAGAAAACTATAAAGCAATTAAGACAAGAAGTGTCACTGTTAGAAGAGTATAGAAGAAGGAACAGATTAACAAAAATACTTAGAAAGATAGACGTGATAAATGCAATGCACAGTATTATAACAGATCAGGATCTATCATGCACTATCGCAAATAACTAACTAAAAATCTCGGCACATGGTGTGAAAACTTAGAAGATACAAGGAAAAGTACAAAATAAGCAATTTATTGATGACCTAAAAAGTTTTATAGAGAATTGGGAAACAAGGTAAAAGGAATTGAAAGATCACCAAAAAGAAGAAATATATATATTTTTGGAGAAGTATTTATGAAGATCCTTTGGAACATAACAAATATGCTAAATGGACAGAAGAAATAAAAAAAAGAATAAAAAGTTTAAAGGTACAGGATATGAAATGTGATGAAGTAACCACCAGAGAGATTTAAAAAAGTTCAGAAAAGCCTCTAATTGGAAAACCTCAGGCCCATTTTTGCATGAAGATTTAGCCATGAGTAAGAACTATTTCTATGCAAAGCCTGAACAGACACCAACTTGCCTAGCAACAGAAAAAACAATGCTCCTACTTAAGAGTGAACCTGAAAGCTACTGTAAAAATTATATACCAACAACTTGCTTTCCGACAAAGTATAAACTATATACTGGGATTGACACTGACAGAGTTTATACTCATTCAGAAGAAAACTCAGTTATGGCAACAGAACAAAAGGGAATTAAAGTCATATGGAACAAAGGATCATTTGTTGTTAAAGTCATAGTGGAGAACTGTAAAAAGGGAAGGATCTAAGTATGACATGGATTAACTACAAAAAGCATATGATAATATCCCACATTCATGGATAAAAGAGTGCTTAAAAATGTACAAGATATACCCTACACTGATCGACTACATTACAGTGACCATAAAATAGTGGCAGACCACTTTGCAATTAAGCAATGATAAAGGACAAATTATTATCCCAGGGATAAAAATTCAAACAAGGATATTCCAGGGTGACTCTTTGTCACCACTGCTATTCTGTCTTGCCCTTAACACAGTAAACTGTCTACTTAACAGCTTAGGCTCCTAGAGTTTCTTCTCGTCTTCTCTTTGTCAATGATTTAAAACCATATAGCTCATCAGATGAGGAACTGAAAGTACAATTGCCAGTTCACCAAAACTAAAAACAAAATCCAACCAAGAATAAAAACCACTTGGCACGACAGGACCCGGAAGCACGTAAACAAAGGCTTTCAAAATAAGCAGATGAAGAAATCAAACAGCTGCTAGGTCTCCAAAAAGATCCTTTAATATAACAAGGCAAAGTAAAAATCCACAATATCTTCCAAGCGCTTTCACTCGACCACTTGCGAGCTTTTCAAGGCAAAAAACATTGCTGGAAGTTCATTCACATTAAATACTTCCGCAATCATCACATGACTTCCTGTGAACCTTTCCCAACAGGAAAATCACCATATAAGGAAATTCTAAAATGCATTCTTATTATCATTAAAAATAATTCATTTTCTAAAAATCTTGGCAACTAGATACCATATTAAACATAAAATCAAATCAAACTGTTAAAATGTGGCAAAAAACAATTCTGCAAAATATTTTTATAATCACAAATAAATGCAGTGACCCCTTTACCCTCGGGGGTAAAATCAAAACTCCAAATTGAAACCTAGAGTTACTGAATAGCATTGTAAAACATTTCTTTCCTAAGTTTCAAGTATATAACATGACATTCCATATATCTTATTATAAGATTTTGTAAATTCAAAAATGAGTAAAACAATAAATGTCATGTTGCACCAAACTGTGTTATAAACGGGCTTGCCTCAATTTCAGAACACTACTAATGTTAAGGGTGAGCTATTTTGGCAGCTCCGTTTAGACGCTACTAGATACCCAGGTCTGAATGACACCCTTAGGTGTCTAGGTTTCAATTTGGAGTTTTGATTTTACCCCCAAGTGTAAAGGGGTCAATGCATTTATTTGTGATTATAAAAATATTTTGCAGAATTGTTTTTTGCCACATTTTAACAGTTTGATTTGATTTTATGTTTAATATGGTATCTAGTTGCCAAGATTTTTAGAAAATGAATTATTTTTAATGATAATAAGAATGCATTTTAGAATTTCCTTATATGGTGATTTTCCTGTTGGGAAAGGTTCACAGGAAGTCATGTGATGATTGCGGAAGTATTTAATGTGAATGAACTTCCAGCAATGTTTTTTGCCTTGAAAAAGCTCGCAAGTGGTCGAGTGAAAGTGCTTGGAAGATATTGTGGATTTTTACTTTGCCTTGTTATATTAAAGGATCTTTTTGGAGACCTAGCAGCTGTTTGATTTCTTCATCTGCTTATTTTGAAAGCCTTTGTTTACGTGCTTCCGGGTCCTGTCGTACCAAGTGGTTTTTACAATTGCCAGTTATCAAAACTTTTTCAGATGATATAAGAATGTCATTTGGTCTTGATAAATGTGCAAAAGCATCCTTTAAATACGGAAAACTGCAGCACCATGAAAATATCAGTTTGAGAGAAGAATGTGATATAAAAGAACTTAAGCAAGAGGGAGTATATAAATATATGGGAATTGATGAAGGATCAACAATAAAACATGAACAAATGCAAATAAAACTTAGTGAGGAATACTTCTTTAAATTAATCCTGAAAACAGCGTTTATGCCTAAGAACAAAATTCAAGCTATAAACCAGTTTGCTCTTCTTGTCCTAACTTACAGTTTTGGAGTGATTTACTCGCCCAAAAACGCATTGGATAGAATAGACAGGAAAACAAGAAGGATGCTTCATACTCACAAAATTATTTATAAAAATCAGTGCATACCAAGATTATATATTCCCCGTTCTGATGGAGAGATGGGCTTCCTTGAAACTGATTACATGTATAGATCTACAATCATGGGACTGCACACATATCTGCTGACCTCACAAGATGCAAATGTATTGAAAGTTTTGAAACATGAGGAGAATAAATCTAAGATGACTTCTCTTCTTAATCTAGCACAAGCATATCGGCATCAAGCACGAATGAAAATCAAACCATAAATAGATAAAAATCAGGCAACAACTGAATGTGCCAAAAAACAAAAGAAAGACTATAAGGTGAAGGACCAGATAAGAAGGCAAGAAATGTGGAAAATGCGTAAATATAGTTGCAAGTATAGAAAACTTCTGGAAGAACCTCATGTTGATCAGTATTGAACACAGGAATGGTTAAGCAGAGGTGAATTCAAACCAAGTGATGAAAGGCTAATATTGGTGGCCCAAGATAGGGGCTACATACAAGCTCATTTACAAAGTCCATTGAACATATGGGAGAAACAGACAAATGTAGGTTTTGTAAAACAGAACTGGAAAGAGTTGCAGACCTCGTTGCTGGTTGTGACATACTAATGGTAGAAGGACTGTACACTGAAAGGCATAATAAAGTGGCAAGATTGTTGCACTGTGGATTGTGCAAATATTTATGGTACTGAAGTGGCTGAAAAACACTGGAAACATAAGCCACAAAACACCATAGAAAATGATGACGTTTACTTCACATGGGATTACCCACATGGGATTACCCATTACCAACAGTTCAAAAGATAGATGCTAGAAAACCAGATATAGTGGTCCTTGAAAAGAAGACAAAAGTAGCATTGATCATTGAAATCACCACACCCAATGACTACAGTGTCTTGCATACAGGGAGACACAAAGTCATAAAATATCAGGATTTGCAGGCAGAAACAAAAGTAATGTGGAAGAAAGATACCCAGACAATTCCAATAGTAGTAGGAGCAATGAGTATTATAAAAAAGAATCTACAATTATATTTAGATATTTTACCAATACATGTAACCCCATACGAATTTCAGAAGGAGTCATTACTAGGCACATTGCGGGTGCTATGAAGGGTGCTTATGGCAGACAGCAAAGATTTGGAACAATACTAATTTCATGAACTTTAATTGTACTTTGATTTAGGAATGGGGTCCATTCTCATCACGGTATTAGTAACCCAAAAGACTTGGAGAAAATTATAAAAATACTAGTTCTCAAGCCTTATATCGTTAGATAGGTCACTAACTGGCTCACTGATAGAACACATATAGTCAAAATAGGAGAATCCACTTCCAGCAGCAGACATGTAACCAGTAGTGTTCCACAGGGATCAGTCCTGGGACCTCTACTGCTTGGAATCTATTTCTCTGAAGTACAAGGAGAAACTAAAGGTCTGTGGCTGACAAAGTTTTCTGATGACTGCAAACTAGGAGAGGTCATAAAATCTCCAAATGATGTCAACATCCTACAAGACAGTCTTAAACAAACAACAAATGATTGGTGCAGCCACAGTCATGGCCTTAAACTCAATGCAAAAAAAGTATCATCATCCCTTTTGGTAAGAGCAATGTTCCAGCTAACTACCACATCAAAAGCAACACCCTAAATACACACTTAGTGGTGAGAGACCTGGGCACATAGGTTGACAGCAGCCTTACCTTTGATCACCAAGTCTCCACAGTGGTAAGAAGGACATTCTATATTGTTCATCTCATAAGTAACAGCATTGTCCCCAGAAAAAAAGAAGTTATATCCTCCCTGTACTCTTCCCTCATTAGGCCAATAATTGACTACAATGCCATTTTTGGCATTTACCTTTCCAAACACCTGCAGCAATTGGAGAGACCACAAAGGTTCCTCACAAGGAAAATTCAAGGTCTTCAGCATCTGTCCTATATGGATCATCTGAAATCATTGCCATTTTATTCTGTTTCATACAGACTACTTATAGTTGACCTCTGCCGTGCATATAAGGCAATCTCTGACCCTGCTTTATTGGAAATGCTGCATATCCGCAAGTCAAATGGTACACGGGTTAATCACTCTAAAGACCTGGTATATAACATTAATAAAACCTGCTGGAGGGACAGATTTGTCTCCCAGATGTAACCAGGCCTTTGGAACAGACTCCTACTTCATGTCAAACAGAACACTTCATTGGCCCTCTTCAAACACAATCTGGGCGATTAGATGGGTAACTGTATATTCACCATAGGGGTTCTGTCTGCACCCCTCTTGGACAGGGGTAATAGGTGCTGATTATAGAAATAAGGGTAGAACTTGGCTAGGCTTGTAAGGGCCCTAAGGCCATTAGCCTAGTAACTACTTATAATCCTATGATCCTGTGTGTACCACATGTAAATTGAAAACATGCATGACTGAGTAGACGAGCACTGGATGATAGTGACATGCAGTTAAGTAGCTCTACATCTCACACCACTCATGCACTCATATGAAACATCACAATTCATAAACAGAGTGGCTGAATCCAGCCTTATCAGCATAAACAAGGTTCAAACCAGAGCATATGACAGGTGATTACTGTTGCTAAACCATTCTGGATGCCAAAATTTGTATCAGGGAAAAATGAGCAACAGACTTATTTCAGCATGATGAATCAAACTGTGATAATGAAGAATAACTGACATAGAAGATAACTCACAATGTGTGCTCAAAGGTCAACTTTAGAATGGTAATATGCATATCAGCAGTGTCACATACTGTATATGTAAATATCACCCTGGTTGACTACGCCTCAGTAATTAAATAGACATTATGTTAGGAATAATGTGCAGTTATACTCCAGATAAAACAATCACCTACAGTTGTAACCTACTGCATTCATGCACCTTTTCCCATACAAACCTAGCAGGAGACAGAAGCCCATTAACAAAGGACAGCCTCCTCCTCCATAGCATGATGCCTTATGTAGTGTTTGGAACATTGAAATCCCCCCCCCCCCCCCCCACACACACACACACACTCTGTTGTATTGATCCTAGAGTATCTGGCCAGCATGCTTTCACTGTGATTTAGCTACCTCTGTGCATCCAAACGTGCTTCCCAGTCTATGATGTCCTGTTCCCTTAAGTGTATACATGTCTTCCAAATGTAATAGATGGCAGAGCTTGGACAAGATTCAGTCTTGTGTGGAAAGATGTCTTGTTACTGGCAGTAAGGAAGGATGGTTGTCAATGGTTTGGGAAAGAGGGCACCCCAAGTAACTATGTGATCATTTAAAGGAAATAGTGTTGCTTGATGCCAGTGCTGTGGGTGGGAGTAACTATTCCAAGCATCAATGTCAGAAGCAGGTAAACAACATAATACAAAGGTCATAAAAGAAGGCACACAGCACAGTAGCAGAAAGGATGCTGACAGGGAGTGGACTCTGACACTCTCAAACTCACTGAGGAAGAATCTTTTCTGGCATCCCTGTAAGGTTATGCTGATGGGATAGGCACAATACCTAGATCTAATGACACAGGTTCTAGGGCAGGATGGATGGCATGTATCTCTCATGGTGACCACAGATACATACCCAGGCCATAGACGGCATATTTCAACTGTGAGTATAGCCCTATAATTGTGCTGGCATTACCTATAGCCTTTGTCATTCACAGATCTGGAAACTGCTGATGCTGGTAGATGTTTCTTATTTGATTGTGGGACTGTAGCTGTCTGTAGCATGCACACAGTAGGACATGTTGTATGTGGGGTAACCATGATCACACAGTGATGGCATATATTTATATCCACATAACAGGCCACTGAAACTGTAACATCCTGAGAGACTGACAGCAAAGCCAAGTACCTTAATGGGCATATGTTATCAATACATTACAGTGTTGCTACACGCACACACACACACACACACACACACACACACACACACACACACACACACACACACACACACACACACACACACACACAAACACACACGCATACACACACACACACACACACACACACACACACACACACACACACACACACACACATACACACTATGCACACCAAACTGTACAGTATGGTGCGCTGTTTATCCACTCTGATGTGGGCCGCTTTTTCATCATTGGTGGTGGTCCAGCAAAGGTGAATGAAAGCACTGCATCTGATGTACAGATAGCAACTGTACAGCTGTCTAGCAATGCAACCTGGTTTAGTCCACTATCACAGCTGACCTCTGATTTATGCAACTTTCAGCTTCAACCCACAAATGTGTACTGCTGTAATCTGGGCAGTCCTCAGCTACACACACCCACACACAAATAGAAATGGCAGTCATTGTGCATGACCTTCAGGAGACAATGAGGTCAGGGACAATACTATGATCAGCTTTGTGCACTCCCTGGTGAGACACATTGCTTCTTTGGCCACCTGTATGAGAATGCTATCCTGTGTCACCATTGGTGAAATTCACCCAAGTGTTGCATGTTGCTGTGAGTGTGTCTGTTACCAGAATTAATGCTTAAGATTCACAAGATATACAGTCCAGGTTCAAACTTGCTGCACTTGTAATTTCACCATCCCTAATGCAACACAAGGGTTGGCTACACTCCAGAGCTGCTGAAGGAGGGTCACATCATGTGCAACCACTATACAGTTCCTGTTTTGTAAGTTTGGAATGTCCATATGACGGGGTTACCTGGCCTTGCATAGCCTTCATGGCACCAAGGTCTTGTTTCCTTATCTCACAGTAACTCCTCCAAAACATGTCATTGCAGTTTCCATACAGTACAGCCCTGTAGTAGTACCCCTCTTACTACAATCTAGAGATCGTATGTGGCACAGATACCATCCCTTCCTATGACACCTCTACTTGGGCTGACCTGTGATGCCACACTCAGTGAGTGTAGTCTACCACATATGTGTGTGTCCCTTCACAACTGTTCAAGTGGTGAAGGCTGTGACCATTATCACCATTCTTTCTTCTGAAGGCTGTGACCATTATCACCATTCTTTCTTCTGAAGGCTGTGACCATTATCACCATTCTTTCTTGTGAAGGCTGTGACCATTATCACCATTCTTTCTTGTGAAGGCTGTGACCATTATCACCATTCTTTCTTTTGGTAATTGTAGAGAGTTTTGATGCACAATCTGATTTGAGCATGCACTGCTCATTATAGCCATTAGATAACACTACATGTATCTCTTTGTTCAATTCAACATGACACTGGTAGTATGACATGTAGGGCTCATATAAGTAATCTAAACATGGATAGTTTGCCTGTGCTATTACACCCTGAGGATAATACCATCTTGAAATGTGTGCTGTAGGTGCTGCTGGTTATCTGAGGCCATCTTTGTCACATAAGTGCAGTGAGTCCTACTGCTGCATTGTTTGAAGGTTCTGGGAATACTGCATTATCTCAAAAGAGGAGTAACTCAAAGCAATAAATCCTGCATCACAGTAAGGTCCACAATTGCAAAAACATAGCCTGCTTCCTTCAGAAAACACTGAGAAAGTTTTATTACAAGGCATATGGATATGCATGTCCAGAATTGCTAAAACCCTGGGAAGAATTAAAGCTGAAGTTAAGGTCTGAATATACACAGCATATGAGTTTCTTAGTGATGTTGATGCTGAATTATTGCAGGAGATAAACCAGCTTGATAATTCCATTATGACCACTGTATGTTTTATTATTTATAAAAGGTTTTAACTTAACCATAGCTAGGGTTGGTCAAAGGGGATGGCTGTCCCACATGCCAGCTTTTAAGGTAAGCAAGCTGATCAACAATGGGGACATGGAGTACCAGCAATGTGTTGCTGGAATTTGGAGAAGACTGCAATTCTGCATTTGATTCATTCATTCATTCATTTTAACTCTCAGGGCTGCAGGATCCCAACTATATATTAAAATAATTGGCTGGTCAGCACTGGGTGAGAAGTCAAATTCCACTTGCACTTATGATGACTGTACAACTGAAATATGTGACATTCTATTACATATTGCCTGCCATATATGTGTTTTTCTTTATCTTATATGTACCACTGTCTCTATGTATTGTTACATTATTTGACTTATATTTACTATTGTATTACTAACTAGTGTATTGCATTTTTTGCCAAATGGCCTAGATTATGGCTGAAAAGGGTCTGCTGACCAGTATAGGTTCATAGATGGTTACTAGGGTAATGACCCTATGGCCTTAATAAGCCTAGCAATGTAATACCCTTGTTCCCTAGTTGACCATGATTAGACGGTCGTTGTTAGCAGAGTGAATCAGTGATTAGCACCAACTACCCCTGTCCATGAGGGGCATAGATGCCACCCCAGGGTGAATTTATGGTCTCCCATCCAATTGTCAAGGATGCATTTAAATATGCACTTAAATAGGGTCACTGAGGAGCTGTGCTTCACATTAAGAGGGAGTATATTCCAGAGGAGTGGCAATCTCTGGGACACATCTATGTCTCTCCAAAATGTTCTCTTTATATCACAGGCTAGGTTGAGATCCCTGGAGCAAGTGACTCTTGTCCCATTTAATTTGCAGACCTGCAGCATTTCCATCAGGGCAGGATTAGAGATCACTCTGTAGGCCAGGCACAGGTTGCCTCTCAGCAGCTGGTAGGACACAGAGTACAGAGACAGGGCCTTCAGCCTTTCCTGGTAGGTCATGTTTTGGAGACCCTCAATTTTTTTGGTTAGAAACCTCTGTAGTCTCTCCAGTTGTTGAGGATGTCTGGTGAGGTACATGTAAATGCGAGCATTGTACTCGATTAGTGGTCTAATGAGGGTCAAGTGTAGAGGAGCTATAATATCCTTAGTCTTGGATGTGATGCCCTTATTTTTGAGATGTGCAATGTAGAAGGCTTTCCTTACCACTGTGGAGACATGGTAATCAAAGATTAAATTGCTGTTGACCTGTGTTCCCAAGTCTCTCACCACTGTGTTTGAGCTTAGGGGGGTACTATATGTAATGTAATTTACAGGGACCACTTCTTTGCCACAGGGGATAATGACGCACTTTTTTGTGTTTAGATTTAGACAGTGACTCTGGCACCAATCATTAGTCTGCATTAGTCCCATTTGTTATATGTTAACACCATTGGGGGACTCAGTGATTGCACCTAGTTTGCAGTCATCTGCGAACTTTGTAAGCCACAGGCCATCTACGTTTGCCTGGCCATCCATGAAGTAGATTCTAAATAGCAGAGGGCTCAGCACAATTCTCTGTGGTACACCACTAGTAACTGATCTGCTGGTAGAGGTGGAATCCCCAACTTTGACAGCATATATTCTGTCAATGAGCCAGTTTGTGACCCAAATAGTGGTGTATCAGTTAATCCCCAGCTGGGAGAGTTTCTCAATGATACCTGAGTGGGGGATTGTGTTTAAAGCTTTGGCTAAGTCAAGATAGGTGGTATGTGCTGTTGTGCCCTCATCCAGGGCTTTGATGACATTCTCAAACAAGTCCATCAGGTTTAATAAGTGAGACCAGCCCTTAGCAAAGCCAAACTGTGTCAGGTCAAGAGTATGGAGGTTGCATATGTCCTTGTTGATAAGGTCCATTATGATTCTTTCCATGGCCTTGCAGATAAGGCTGGTTAGGCTTATGGGTCTATAGTTCACAGAGTCAGTTGATGGACTATTTGTGTAAAGGGATTACTGTTGCTGTTCTTTACCCTGCTGGAACAAAGCCAGTGCTCAGGCTATGGTTGAAGAGCATGGCAAGTGTTTCTACTAACTTGCTTTAGAATGTTTAGTCAGCAGCCTGGGATGTTATCTGGTCCCATGGAGGCTGTTTTTGACCTTGGAAAGGGTGGATATTGCTTGCTGTTTGGAGATGCTAGGTAGTGGACTGGTAACAGTGATGATTTGGGCTATGTCTGGTTGGGACAGTTGGGTGAAATTTGTGCCAAATCTGTCCGCCAGCAGGTAGGCAATTTCTTCATGTTCAGTGTGAGTAGTAGTGTCCACAGTCAGTTCACCACATAGCTGGGTATTCCCTTTAAGATTTCAGATATAGCTAAAGAAAGCCTTGTGATTGTCTTTAGCTAGAGATGCTAATTTAGCCTCATAATTGGCTTTAGAGGACTTTACAAGCTATGTGATTTGCTTGTTCAAGCTGTGGAGGGTTTTCTTTCTCTGGTGAGTAAGTTACCTCTTGTTCTTGAATAACAGTTTCTTCCTTTTGTTATATATCTTATTTACACTTGCAGTTCTCCATGGTGGCCTGTTTCTTTGGGAGGTCCTGGTTTTGATCCTGACAGGTACAGCTGAGTCTATACAGTTGTTTAAATGTCTGTACAGGGCATGTGTATACTCCTCTGCATAGCAGTCATTGTTGGCTGTGTTAGCAGGGGGTTTGAAACTTTGTATACCCTGTTTAGTAGGCTAAAGTTTGCTTTGGAGAAATGTTTCAGTTTTTTTGCTCCTGTGGGGGTGTCCAGTCTGATCTTTTCTTCAAACAAGACAGATTTATGGTCTGACCTCACCAGGGACGGCAACACACAGGGGATAGTGCAGTGATCCCCAATGTTGGTGAGTACCAGGTGCAGGACATTTGAGCCCTTTGTAGGGATGCAGACTTGCTATTCCAGAGCATTTGAGTTAATAAAGTTCAGGAACCTCAGGATGACCACATTTCTGCTCATGTATGTTGTCCAGTTGATGGAAGGATAGTTAAAATCCCCATTGTCCAGCTAATGGAAGGATAGTTAAAATCTCCCATGACCAAAGTGTTTGGCTGTATAGGGAGTGATTCTAGCAAGTTCAGGTAGTCAGTATGTTTCTCTTGTTCATGGTGGGATACCTGTAGCTACCAGTGATGTGGTAGGGTGTTTTGCCTATATTTAATCATACCTGGAAGTAGTTCTATAGATTCATACTGTTTAACCAGTCTCAAGGTGCATTTGAATTTAATGAAGATGGATACCTCCACCTTTGGTTCTTTCATGCTTATTTTGGGGTCTGAACATGTGGAAGGCATTGTAGCATTATATGGCTGGGGTGCCCTCTGCGACCTTGAACCAAGTCTCAGTGATGGCATAGATGTTAGCATCTTCCAAGATGAGGACTGCTTCCAGGGAGTGCAGTTTTCTATTGAGGCTCCTAGCATTAAGCAGCATAACCTTGAGTTTGTGTCCAGTAGATTTCTTTATGTCTGGATTTTTTTTTTTTTTGTTTGGACATTGCCTAAAAAAGGCACTATGGTGGAGGCCAGCATCTTTGCCAGTATCCAAAATCCTAGAGGAGACAGGTGAAGACCATCTTTGGCAAAGCAGCATGGTCTATCGGCCATGTCTTCTCACTCTGACAGATACTCAGTCCCCTTGGATTTCACCAGTAGCTAAGCCAATTGTTGAAGTCAGTAATTTTTTGTCTGTATTGTGGCATCATCCTGGGTGATGGCAAAATGCTACTTAGTGCTAGGGAAATTCCTGCCTGGGCCACATAATCTGAGAGTTCAGTCACGTCTCTATACAGTCCAGAGAGGTACATCTCAAGTCATTCACTCCATGTACTATGAAAAAGTCATAACAATAATTGTTGAGTGACTTGATTGTGTGTGTGAGATTTGATGGATTCTGGCACCTGACAGGCAGCTAACTGCGACTTTCTCCTTGTCCAGCCCGGTGAGGGAGACATCTGCATGTCTCACCATGGAATTGCCTATGACCAGGACATTAGGTTTTCAGGTGTTTTGCCTTAGAGGCTTATTTGTTGAGACATTTGTATGTGTGTTGCTATTGGGTCTGTTTGTGTTCCAGTATGTGTGATCTATTTGCACTTGGGAGGTCTCTAGTCCTTTGGTAGGTTTTTAGTGAGTACCTCAGCATAGGTGGGTCTATGTGACTTGACCTTGTCTTGTGTGAGAGGAGAGGTGTGTGTGTGCTGACAACCTACTTGATGTCTTGTTTATTGTTAATGAGAGAATTGATTCCATCTTCCAGCTATAGCTACACCTCTCACATACTCTATTTGTTTACTTTAGGAGCAAGTGGCTGCCAGTATACATGTGACAATTACTACATTGCCCTAGGATGCCCATGTCAATCAGGCTAGCTGGTGAAATGTTGGGAAACTGGCTGTTCATTGTAGCAGGTTAAACTGTAAGTGCTAGTTGGGGAGTGGGCAAGTTGGATTAGCTTTTGTTATAGGACTAATTAAATTAACTAAACAAGGGGGCTTATTCTTTTGAGGATTAAGGATGCAGGAGTGTGGTGATGCTGCTCACTGCTCAGCTGAGTTGCCTGCAGTACAGCAGCAAAGCTTGGGAGAGTTTAACTGACCAAAGTCTAGGGAAAAAATAGTTTCTAGGAATTTGCTACTATACAGGGCACCAGTAACCCCGAATGAGTGGTGTGCAGCTACCAGCAAATGCAAGGCTTACATACAGGTGAAATTAAACAATTTTAAAACTAGCCTATCAATATGAAATCACATAATGATCCTTCCTCTAGCATTCCCCAGCTCATACAGGTTTATAGTCATACTCTTCTGTTATAAGGGTGCAGGGGAGCCATTCTAAATGTATAATGGTTGGATTTGAGTTCAGGTGTATAAAAAGCAGGCTAGATTTAGCAAGTCTGGATCTAGTCTATGCTATCTAAGCAATATTACAGTACAAAACATGTGCAGATAAAGAAACAGGCACAGACAGAAAAACAAACAGTCAAAAGGCACCAAATAATGCAGTAAAACAGCTAAATGCAGTACATCAGCACACTACTGCCACAAGAGTGCAGAAAAAAACAAATCCTTAATGTAGAATAGCTGGTTTGGAGCCCAAGTGTAATAAGACCACACAGACTACTTACAACAGCTCAACAACTACCAGATTCAATGCAATACAGTACCATTAACTACTTAAAGCAGCAGCAGACAGTATTTTTTTTTTTTTGGAAACTGGTGAAGTACAGCCACAGTATATAACAGAAGTGCAAAAAATATTTAGTTCCCTTTTTTGTGCTTCCCAGCTCAAACAGACCAGGCAAACACCTGTCACCACCAGATGAACAATCCTAGTACTCTCAATGCAAAAGTATACCTACCCAGTTAGTAAACTGAAAAATAAAAAAAAGTAAAAATAAAAATGGATGTTCTTTATGTTGATCACTGCTACAGTATGCTAAGCTATAGGAGTTATATCCTAAATAAGATATAGCAGCCAGCCAGATTCCAAAGGTTCATGGCAGATTCCATGTGCCCAAATAATTAGTCAGCTTGAGTTGAGCTGACTAAAAAGACAGGTTTGGGCACCAAGCCCCTCAGACTTTCTTGCTGATGAAGAGTAAGCTCCTATGAAGCTTTCAAGGATCAATGGCTGGTTTGTGCTGTTACTTTGCTGGGCAAATAAGTTCTCTTTGAGGAAAAAAAAAACTTCCATTTAAAAATATATGTATTTGTTTTGTAATACTTTCCTGTTTATGAAAGTTATTTTAAAGCTAGGAGTTTGTGTTTTAATGTACTGTCATAACACTGCATTGCACTTCTAAATGAGATGGACACTTTTTTTTCCTGTCTGTTTAAAAGCTGTTTAAAGCCACTGAAAACAATTTCTTTTTCTGTGAAGAAACTCCTCGGGATTCAATAAACTCTGTGCAGGAATAGTGCTATTCCTGCATGGAGTGAATCGTGTCCATGTCCGCACAGCCCTAACAGCAGCGCACCTTGCATAATCATGAAGGTGTGCTACTGATAAGGGCTGTATGGACACGAACAGTGAATGAGTGGAGGGGGCATGTTCTAGCACTGCTTGTACAGGTAACACACTCCCTGCACTCAGAAAGTGCCATGCGGCACTTTCTAAAAAGTAATGCAGCATAATATTAGATAATTTCTCTAATATTATGCCAGTATTTCAGTGACCGTGGACATTGCAGTGTAAAATTATTTTTTTTAACTTAAATTATGTAGTAACCATTTTTTGTCAACCAGGGTATTGTAGCTGGTGTAAAATGGAAGTGCGATTGCATATAACACGTGAAACCACCTGTGACGACCGTGATCTGGCCCAGTAATCAAGGAGCCTCAATCTTCACCACTAACACCAGGGAGGTTGTCTACTAGAAGAGGAAAGGATAACTAATACACACAGTAAAGTACAATTTCCCTTAAGTGCACACAGAGATCACAGTCAGTCTGGGGCTGACTGCTCCCTTGCTCACCAGGTCCCCAATAAAAATCCCCACTGGCCCAGCTATAGGGTCCAGGTCTCCCCCTAACTGGGCAAGCTAGGACCTCCAGTACCCTCTCTGTCCAAACAGTGCTTTGTGTCCCTGCCCAAGTAACTGACACAACAGACACACACACACTTTGAGATAAGTATTTATACAACTTCACAGACACTCCTGGGAAAGGCTGACACAGATTTTCCAACTGTGCCCATTTACCCAGACTATACAGTAGTAATTACTGCCACCACCCAGTTAATAATATCAGCTACTAAAAGGTCCTTAAAAGGGTGTCCAAATATTACTGTGCAATATTAATATCCAATAGTAATGTGACTATACAGTCTAAGGCTTATTGGAAGGGCTTAGACAGTAAACTATAAATATATAATGTACTCTAAAGCATACTTCATCTATACACAAAGCAGCCACAGATAGAAGGTTTTAAAAATATTTAATAATTAATAATTAAAACACAAGACAAATCTACTACATCACAGATATATCTAAGAGTTCACAGATCACACAGAAACTTAAAATAATACAGTAGGACAGGTCTGGTTTCAAAGAAAAATACTTAATTAATCTTTACTAGCTTTAACAATTCCTACAAGATATCACAGTGCTAAAAACTTACATGTGAGCATAAGCAGAGTGCTGATAAGTTAGATGTCCCGATCAAAATGCTTCAGGTCTCTTGTGAGAAATAGAATTTAACATTACTAACAAACATGTCTCTAAGGCCATCCCAAAACTACATCATTTTTGACACTTAGATTTTCCCAGTATTCATATTGCATCATCTTAACACCTGGTCTGAGTTCTCAGGCCACAAACTGTATTATTTAGCAACCTAACACCTGCACAGAAACTTACAACAATAGAAGACATTTCACATGTATATACTAACAGAAACTAAAGCAATAAAGCACCTTCCATATCTAAATTCTAGTCATAAACTTTAGCCTAAAACAATGGGGATGAAATCTTCATCCAGCCATCCTCGGGCCGCATTCTAACATGAAGGGATACAACATGCTTCACTGGGCCAGTAGAGTGCAATGTTGTCACATATTTTGCAGTTCCACATTTCACAGTGTTTTCTTACATTTAAAAACACAAGCCTGTATTTTACATGTATTTATACAGTTGATAGCATTATATATTAAATTCTATTTGACTAGGCTGGCAGCCTTCACCCATCTCTCCCCAATTTTCACACCACCCATGTATACACAAGTGTCCCATACAGTATAGTCACACCCCTTGCTAATATAATGAAAGCACATAGAGGGATGTCATGTAAAGTAAATTATATACACTGACTAAATAAAGTCATTATTCTGATATTTTCTACAAATGAAAAGTGAGCAATGGTTAGCAATGCTCAGCTATGCTTACTAGATTTATGCATCACTTAGACGTGAATGTTAAGCTGCAGGTAGCTCAGCTAAGGGGATCTGCATACTGTTAAGCAATGGCCAGCAATTACCCCTTTAAGCACTGTTCAATTCAGCTTAGTGGATTTGCACACTGCTTAGCAGAGCTTAACATGTTCAAAATGGTCCAATGATGTCGAAGGTTGGGAATATCACCTTATTTAAATGGTGCAGGTGGGAATACAGCCAGAATCTGTTATAGTTCATCTGTGCAGGTACTATGGCTGGTGTAGGTGAAGAAGCGTATTTTCAGGAGCAGTGCTGGAGCATTTACGATTCCAGGATCATGGCTGGACTCCTTGTAGAAAACCAAGATGAGAAACTGCTGCAGGGCCAGTACCGGGGCTCACAGTACAAAGCAGAGGCCTAGGACCATCTCATACATGATCTCACCAAAGCTACTGGTATCCCCTGGACTGGTGAGCAGGGGCGGCACCCCTATGCTGACCTAAAGTGGAGGAAGGGGGCACTCTTGGCCCAGTGGATCCAAGATACATGGTCATGGAATGCTCCAGTAGTGAGTAAGTATCACTATTAAGTAGTTCATAGCAAATACTAGCCTGAGAATGTGACAGACAGGTATACATAATGTTTGTTTTTCTCCCCTACAGCTGCAGCAGAGAGGGCTGGTAACATAGAAGCCCATGGCAACAGACTGCTGAGGCTGTGCCAACAGGCTGGTGAATACAAATCTATTTTGCAGTATATTGTTCAAATAGCTAAGAAAGAGTACATTGCTACTGCTAGTAGGTATACTGTTACTGTGTGAAATGAATAAATAAAAAAGTTTTACCGACTAATATTGATGTGCAATAAAGATCCCTACAAAAAAACTGCTGTGTTTATTCTGGTATGTTGTTGTAGACATATAGAATGCATACAGGTTCTTCACAGTAAATATGGCTGTGATAGCATACATTAACTGAGGTTGTTCTGTGACCCACCTGTTAAGAAAAATTGTAGATGGTAGAGCTGTAAAACAAGATATAACTGAAATGTGAAATATATACTACACTAAGCTCTGAACCCTGAGTAACAATGTGTAAAGTTTCAAAGTGTGTTCCATCCATCATTGCCTTATATTAACCTTTGCTTTCCAGATTGTACTAATCCAAAGGATTAATGCACAGTACAACAACTATCTGTCATGCATGCATCACAGGATTACAACTTCAGGTTCATAGGTTCATAGGTTGGCACTAGGCTATCGGCCCTAGGGCCTATGCAAGCCTAGCCATAACAATTCCCTGGATATTTCTTCACACAATATTTACATCTCTGGGCCCCTGTCTAGCAGGGCGACTGACATGATCCCTGGGGGGAATTTCCTATCTCCCATCCAGTCATCAAGGTTCCTTTTGAAGAGGGCCAATGAGGTGCTCTGCTTGACATGTATGGGCAGTCTATTCCAGAGTATGGGAAGTCTCTGGGTCAGGAACCTATCCCTGCAGCATGTTTTGTTCATTGTGATGGCAAGCTTTAGATTCTTGGAGGATGTGGCTCTGAGGGATTGGGATTTCTTTAAGTGGAGCATGTCCAGCAGCTCAGGGTTTGACATGGCCTTGTATATTAAGCAGAGATCACCTCTGAGTAGACAATATGCCATAGAGTGTAGCTGGAGTTTTTTTAGACTGCCAGCATATGACATCTGCTTTAGGCCTGTGATTCTTTTAGTGAGGTATTTCTGTGGCCTTTCCAGCTGTTGCAGATGTCTTTTGAGGTACATACCAAATGGGGCATTATACTCTATAATGGGTCTAATGAGGGATGAGTACAGTGGGACAATGACCTCCTTTTTTCTGGATGAAAAGCCCTTAGTGATGAGGTGTGCCACATAGAAGGATTTCCTGACTGTTGTGGCGATGTGGTTATCAAAAGTGAGACCACTGTCTACCTGTGCCCCTAAGTCTCTCATCACATTTTCGATGTTTAGCGTCCTGCCACCTATGTGGTAATTCATGGGTACATGTTTTTTTTCCAAAGGGGATGGCACCAGGCATCTGTTTCTGTAAGGCCTTTTTGTAGAATATCCACATAATTTCAGGATTCAATAATGGCTCCCAGTTTGCAGTTATCTGCAAACTTTGTTAGCCAGAGTCCCTTAGTGTTGGCCTGTACTTCAGAGAAGTAGATACCAAACAAGAGTAGTCCCAGGACTAAACCCTGAGGTACTCCACTTGTCACTTGTCTGGAGCTGGATTTGGAGTTGGCTACTTTTACAGTCTGGGTTCTGTCAGTAAGCCAGTTGGCAACCATCGAGTGATGTAGGGATTTATGCCCAGCTTAGTAAGTTTATCTATGATTCCAGAGTGGGGGATGGTGTCGAAGGCTTTGGCGAAGTCCAGATAGGCCGTGTGGACCACCTTACCCTTGTCTACAGCTCTGGAGACTGATTCGAAGAAGTCAATTAGATTCAGGAGACAAGATCGGCCCTCCGCAAATCCAAACTGGGTGGGGTCCAGTGTTTGAAGGTTGCCAATGTCTTTGTTTAAAAGTTCCATGCCCTTGCAGATCAGGCTTGTCAGACTGATTGGACGGTAGTTCCCGGGATCCAAGGCGGATCCACCTTTGTGGAGCGGGATAACTGTAGCTGTGGGACACTCAGTGGGCATGAAGCCTGAAGTGAGGCTATGATTAAACATGACACTTAGGTGAGGAGCCAGTTCATTCTGTAGTGCATGTAGTACACAGCCTGGGATGTCATCTGGTCCCATGGATGCTGTATTCTTAGCTTTGGAGAGTGCGGTTTCTACCTGTGTGGCCGTGATATTTGAATTTGGCAATCTTTTGTTATTGAGATGGGCCCTTTAAGGGCTGAGAGGGGGGTGAAGTTGGCACTAAATCGATCTACCAGGATATTGGCAATATCCTTGGGATCAGTATATTTAATGCCATTCTGTTGTAGCTCAGAGCAGATCTGAGCATTGCAATTTAGATTCTTGACATAACTATAGAATGCCTTGTGGTTGTCTTTGGAATCTTTGGCAATTTTATTTTTGTAACTAGCTTTTGAGGATTTTATGAGGGATCTCAGTTTCTTACTGAGGCTGGTGAGGGAGTTTTTTGCATCTTGGGATTTTCCTCTTTTCTGCAACAGTTTCTTCCTTCTGTTGTATAGTTAGTTTATAGCAGGGGACCACCAGATTGGTTTCCTTTTTTTGGAGAAGAGCATCTTGGTTCTATTTGGGATGGCACGATTCATGCATGAGTAGATGTGCTCGTACAGTGCCTTAGTGTTGGATTCTGCAGTCGAACTTCCAGATCCCGTCTGCGTGGGTGTTGTGAAGTTTGTCACATCTGATTTCAGTAGCATTCAGACTGTCTAACCTAGAGACTATTAGACAGAAAGCAGTGAAACAAAAAAACAGTAGTTCCACAGTAGCTCAGTATGATGAGAAATAGCTTAGTTGTTAATTTTGCACACCCAGACATGGTTCAAATTCAGGGAGTGGTATTAAGATTTGTGCATATCTACACACAAGGAATCAGGAATAAATGTAAAAAACAGTCAGGTAGCATTAACAGATATTTTCTCCACAGGTTTTACAGGTAAGGAAATGTTGGTATTAACTGTATGAAGGGTATACTAATAAACTGTGTACAACTGTTCAACTGTCCCACCACATGCCTGCAAATGACAGCAGGATAGGTACATATAACATGCACTCTTCCTGATACATGTCTCTCAAGTGTCACACTGTCACAGTTAGTGGTCACTGCTGCTAATAACTCTGCACACAGATAGGAAACAAGTTGAAGTATGTCAGTAGCACATTCACATAACAGCAGTTCAGGGTACTCCTTCTGTGCCAGATATGTAACCCTGACATGTACGAGTCCCCTCTAGTAATTTACCCAGAGATGTCACAGTTTGCCCCATATCATTCTAGGCTGACAGTTTAATAGGTATGTTTGTGCTACAAAAGCTATGGTCCATAGGCAGATGTAAAGTGAGGGCAGACCCATAGAGTATTGAGCAGTACTGTTGTGGAAAAGAGAAGCATAGACAGTTGTTAATAGACTTTTTGTCTCTACCCCACCCCTCATATGGATCAATACTATAATTCATATACTATGGGTATGCTTTTCTCCAAACCTAATGATGGGACTTGTGTTCTATGATTGTTCATATATTTGATTGGTTGCATGTTAACATACCTTGTTCGAATACCATTGTTGGTGGCCTGTTGCCATCATTGTTACTGGCATGGTGTTACTATGCATACACTTGTACCATTTATGCAAGTGTTTGGTTTGCTAAGCAACTGTTTCAAATCTGTTTTATGTGGTTAATTGGAACACCCATGCATGCTGTTATAACTAATCTTGAAATGTGTTGTTCATGACTAACCAACATATTTTTTTAAAACCTGAACATCATAGCACGTTTAGGAAGGCAGATCCCAGTGGATCTGCCTGCCCCACCTCATCTGGCCATGGCACCAGGCCCTGGCTTGTCTGGGACCCAATCCAGGACCTCCTTGTCCACTGGTCCTGCACCACCTTTGGGTGGAACCACCTCAGGGAATGTAGCCTGTCCCCCCTGGGAGCGGTAGCAGACAGGAGCCTGTCACCCACAGCCAGTTCCTGGGTTTGGTGCACAGCTCCATCCGAGCAGAGTTGGGTGGGCAGCTGCACCAGATTGAGGGCTGCCTGGTGCACCTCGAGGGGCAGGCCGTCCCTCCTGTCCAGCCCCCAGCACACCCACCTTCGGGGCCATGAAGGAGCAGTGGTGACTGCACATGGGTTGTGACCTCAGTCCCACTCTATCCACTGGGGGCTCAAGGGCTTTGGATTCCCAACCACCTGCCCCGTCAAAGGTGTTTACCCCCCTCATGTGTCATATACTGCCCCTGTCTGGTGTCTTGTCTGTCTGCAAATGCAACCTATCTCATGCAATCTGCTTCCACAAACATACTTACAGCCCTTCCCTAACATCCCAGTCTCACCTTAAAAAAAGGGCATCTGTCCCGCAAAAAAACATTGCCCCATACATAGCTCTACATTTTGCCCCATGTACTGAGAAACTAATCAATTAACCCACTGATTATTCTGCAAATGTCTGTCACCAACACTCCTCCCTGTGGGGTGTGGGACTGTAAATTCCAAATTATACACATTTAATTCACAGCTGTTGCTGCCAAAGAAATGTAGAGCTATGGTCCTTTCCTACACCCGTCCTGCAAACCCTAGCTACTTTTCATAATGTTTTACCCCCTGCTTTCCCCCATTTCACCACTTTGCTATCACACTTTTTCTTTTCTTTAAATAAAATTATCACGGGTGAAAACGGGAGTAAGCAGTGCTAAGTGAAGCTAACAGGGCTTAACTGTCTGTTAACATCGCTTAGCTCTGCTCAAAACCATGCAGACCTGCTTACAACTGCTTACACGTGCCTTAATCATTCTGTCTTCATCAGCCCATGTTCTGTCCAGCAACAAAATAATTAGCCCTACCAACTCTTGAACCCAGGGATACTGTGCACTACAATCACAGCAACATGCCATTACACCATCTGAGCTGTGGGCCTCTGTAATGCTTTTACAAACATATCATTCATTCTGGTCCTTTAACATTAATGAAAAAAGTAACTATTTCCGAGTCTGAACCCAGGACCCTGCACACAACAATCAAAGCAACATACCTCTACACCATCTGAGTTATAAGAATTTGCAATGTTTTTACAAACACATCATGCACAACAGTCATTCAACATAAAGGGGGAATTATATATAGATAGTACTTTTATATAAATATATATATGTATATATAGATACCAATCTATCTATCTATCTATATATATATATATATATATATATATATATAGAGAGAGAGAGAGATACCAATATATATATATATATATATATATATATATATATATATATGTGTGTGTGTGTGTGTGTGTGTACACACACACACACACACACACACACACACACACACACACACACACACACACACACACACACACACACACACACATACACACACACACACATAGAAGACTGCTAGACTGGTATGGTGTGCTTTACCATAACATGCCAGATAGATTCCAGGTCTGAAACACAAATGAATGTCATTATTTAGTTATGCCAATGCTCATATCATCCCAGTGATTTCACAGAAACCCACAACTGTTGTAGCTAACAGAAAAAAAACATATGAGCCATGCATCAGGACAGTGCTAGACATCTGAACAGTAGAGAGATATGACTGCAGTCATATAACAGAATGGAGTAACCCATGACAGTGGAAACCATGTCACACAGCACCTTCTGAACCACAGTAAGACCAACATGACCCAAACCCAAATCAGCTCTCGGCAATTACCCAGGCATATCCAAATATATCATGCACTACATGGATGTAGCTGTAGGGAAAAGCAGATAGTGGTTCATAAATGTCTACCCACAACCATTTGCACCACAGTCACAGCAACATACCAATACCCCAAGTGAATTCTAGAGTAGAATTAATGAATGAACATATCTTGATTCCCAGACACACACTACACTGACATATACTGGCCCAACTTACAGTGCACTGGGAATCCTAAGGTGTTACAGAACCTTTCTCAGTCTGCCCCTACAAACATATACACCTGATAGACCACCAGCAGCTGTAGCAGCATGCACAGTGAGATAGAAAAAGGATCTGTGACACTCACATCTGCTACTCTCCCTACCCAGCCAAACAAACATCTACACACAAGACTGCTCCACAATCTTGGAAGTTGCTTCACAATGGCCAGACAAACATAACCTCATATGGACATATTTCCACAGAATGTCCAGGGTGTGAGAGCATATTCATGGCCACTGCCACATACCACTTCCAGGAGTCTGCTAAGCCAATGGGATGATACCTTGAGTACAGTCACTAAATAATGATATCACATACCTCTGACCCTCTTACTGCAAGACATCTGGACAAACCATGACATACTTGGGGGACAGGGGGCCGGAAAGAGGGACATATCTCACATAATGGTGTTAAAAACCAAAACAGTTACCAGTGTCACAGGCTTTCTTGTAACATAACATCCCTGAAGGATATGATGTCTGAAACACCAATGGGTGTCAACAGTTACTGACTATAATCCTGACATTATCCTACTGCTTCCACAAAAACTGACGTTGCCTGAAGAACAGACAAAACATAACAGGCTATCCCCTGGGCAGTCTGTGGACATCAGGACAGTTTAGAGGTATGTCAGAGATATATCACTGTCAGATATCAAGTCACACAGAAAATGCATGCCCAGACAAACCCTGTTAAACTTGTAACCCTCTATGTGTATAACAGCACTACTGACTTACAATTTGTACTCAGTTCTGGAGTTTTGTTCCCCATGTTGCTGGGATGTCTCCACATGCCCTCTCCTGTGAGGTATTTCCACCTACTGTCTGTGAAGCTGTAGTCCCCACACCTCCATAATGTCCTCCACACAGCCAAGGAAAAAGTGCAAGGCACACATGAAGGCCGTAATTATAGCATTGTGTTGCTATGGCATTGGCAAATGGAAAGACAACACAGCTGCTCTGGATGGAAGTAGCAAGTGGGAGACACTGATTGGTGCACAGGCCATCACCTGCTCATGAGCAGTACCTACAAAAGGCAAGCTTCTGCCTATGCAACATTGGTCTCAACCCATCTACACAAACAGACTGTGACTACACACACCTAACCATTTGCATTGTTGTGAGGGAACTTCTGAACACTATAACAGGTATGTCAATCATGTAAGCTTGCAACGGAATGCAGAAGGGGGGATGCAATGATGTCAAATGGGACATTATACACTAGGCTGCAACAAGACCTGTTGGACTCGCATGCTGCTGTCCAGCACCTATGGCCATTTCTGCTTTCCCTGCCTGCATTGACATGGAGCACATCTCTGGCCCTTGAGTCACCCCAGCAAAGGTCAGCTCATGTAAGACTACTAATGGAGTGTCTGGTTGTCCAATACCGAATATGTTACTGGTAGGCCAGCTACCTGGGATGTTGCAGTTATTCATATGTCACCTGTGAATGCTATTCTGATACATATGCTTGTCTTATAAATGTTAGAGATGTACATAACATATGTGCATACTACACGACAGGTGCAGATGTGTGTGTTGAACTGTATGTGATACACTGATCCCATACCTGACAACTGTCTAGAGTTTTGCAGATTGACTATGTCTGCTTCATATTTGTAGTCAATGCCTCAGATAGTTGTGTATTGTCTGGAAGATCACTGGCAACCCATTAAAGACTGAAGTCATAACAAATTAACATACATTTAATTGTCAGATTTCATATCCTGCAGAGTACACCTGTGATTGTGACACTGTCTTTGCTGGCTAGATTCATAAACTGACACAATTTACTGGCCTTTGCCCACCACTGATGTGTGCCTTTGTGCAGATATCTTGCTCTAACAAGAGTTAGGTGTCTTACCATAACATCCATGTCAATGCAAGTGTACCTTGTCCTGTAGGATGCTGATATTTGTGCAGTCACTGACACCTGCTTTCTAGCTGTGGAGAGCACACCAACCTTGCCAGGTCACTCATCCCATTACATTTAGTCCCCAAATGGAGGCGAAGCCACAGGAGGTGGAGTGTTGAACATTAGCATACACATACACACCTTCAGGCTGGCCAAACAGTCTGACATATGGGTGACATCCCGAGTGCAGTTAATAGTTGACAAAACACCTACTCAAACCATAGCTAGCTGCAGGCCTGCAACCATGACTATGGACACCCACCACACCTATTGGGACCTGCTAGAATTTGTTAAAATTCAGTTGTCTACACTGCTCCTGGGTGACTTCAAATACCCACCCATAGTGTGCCTGGGCTATACCACCTGAACATGAATGCACATAGATTCCTTGGCTTTGTCAATGGCAATGCAGTGGATCAGCCGGTCAGCACTCCTATGGCAGGTGGGAATCTTATGTACCTGGTCCTAACCAACATGAGTAGCCACTTTAGCACTCCTACAGTGCCATCTTCCTTGGCAATATCTGACCACATAGCCATCACTGTTCAGGTCACCATCTCCCCTGCCCCCCACCATCCACTTTACAGTGTCAAACAGAATGAACTGTACACAAATGACCCTAAATCCCCTCAGAGCAGGTAAATGTAGCTGTACAGCCAATTTCCCATTTGTTGGAACTAGCAGCAGTGTCCAGGCCCACACCATAATACTATGTGGGCACAAGAAGGACAGGTGCCTCATTAGAAGCAATGTCACTTTGGTTTGTATAAGCAAATAAGGGCACAGGTGATGTACCCTAAGGCTGTCTTTGAGTGCAAATCGGACACATCCACCAAGGCAAATCACTAGGCCTTCCACACGTTTCTGCAATTCCAGAGGCAACACACAATCTGCTGTGTAATGGTGGTCAGTAACACCATATGCACATATAGCATAGATATAGGCAACCAGCTACAGACAGGTAAAGTGTAAACACCACCCCCTGTCCCCCCAGTGATACACATATGCATGTACAGCACCCACCCCCCATCATCATCAGTAAGCAGGTCCATAATGCCCTCTCAAAGGCAACACACAGAGGTCTCCATAGGCATGAAACCATCCCTGGCTGCATCCCACATGAACACAGGCATGGGGTCTCAGATCCATTCTGCACTGTAGTCAACCACAGCCTGTGCACCAGTGTCATCATATCTGCACAGAGGACAGCCACTGTCATCCCTATACACAAAGGCGGAGCAACCCAGCCAATATTATGCACAGCAGCCTAACTAGCCTGCTCTGCAAGGGCATAGGAGGCAATATTAAGGACATTATGAACAGGGACATCGGCAACATCAAAATGCCTTGGACCACACACCATGGTATTTCAAAGGGAGATCAGGCCTGCTAAACCTGATTGATCTCTCTGCAGTGGTCAACAAACACAGGCATGAGGGGGGAAGATGGTGAACAATGACTACCTTCACCTAGCCCAGTCCTCACACACTAATCCCCATGTGGACAGGATACATACGCCTACACAGCTAGGCACCAACCTGTAGGTTACCAGATGGGTAGCTAAGTGGCCCAATGATAGTACCCACTCAGTCAAAGTAATAGAACCCATCTCTAATAGTAGATTTATCCACAGCGGTGTACCCCAAGGATTAGTCTGGGAGCCTCTACTGTTTGAGATATATGTATCTGAGGTACAGGATAATAGCAGTGGTCTGTGGCTGACCAGGTGTACGGATGCTTGCAAACTGCTCACTGTCTTACATTCCTCTACTGATGTTGCCATCCCCCAACAGTTACTCACCCAATTACTGACTGGTGCAAGAAGCATTTCCGCAAATGGAATGCTAGGAGAGGCATCACTCCCCCTGCTGTGCCAGATGTCATACATACTAAGTATGACAGTAATAATGTACCGAGCATGTAATCAGTTGTGAGATGACTTGTGCACTGAGGTTGGTAGCAACCTGACAGTTTTCCACCATGTGGGCACCATTGTACAGAAGGACGTCCACATGGCCCACCTCACAAATATGGGTATGTCATAGGTAGGCTATAGGTAGCTGTAAAGTGAGGGCAGACCTCTGGAGTATTGAGCACAACTGTTGTAAAAATAGAGGCTTATGCAGTTGTTAATGGACTTTTCTTCTCTCCCTCCATCCCTCATCTGCATCACTAATTATTATTCATATACTATGGGTATGTTTTTACCAAACCTAATGTTGAGACATGTGTTACATTATTGTTCATATAATTAATTGGTTGCATGTTAACATATCTAGTTCAAATACCATTGTTAGCTGCCTGTTGCTGTCATTGTTATTGGCATGCTGTTACAATGTGTACTGTTGTTCCAGTTATGCATGTGTTCTGTTTGCTATGCAACTGTTTCACATCTGTTGTTTTGGGTTAATTGAACATCCATGCATGCTTTTAAAACTAATATTGAAATGTTTTGTTCATGACTAAACAATATATCTTGGAAAACCTCAACACCATAGCATATTTGGGAAGGTCAATCCCAGTGAATCCACCTGTGCCGCCCCATATGGCCATGGCATCTGGGACCCACCTGGAACTTCAAGTCTTGCAGGCCCTGCACCACCTGGGCATGGGCATGGAGATGAGCCCGTCATCCAGCATCAGTTCTGAGGTATGTGTGTAGTGCCATATGCTCTCAGTTGAGTGGCAAACAGCGCCAGATGGAGGGCTGCCTGGCACACCTTGAGGAGCAGGCTGCACCCCCCCCCATTCAGCCAACAGCACAGCCATCATTGGGGCTGTGAAGGTGAAGTTATGACTGCCTGGAGGTGGGGATGTCAGTCTCACCATATCCATATGGGGGATCATGGGCCTCTGATTCCAAAATTCCCTCCCGTCCAAGGTGTTTACCCCCCTCATGTGTCATAAACCTCCTCTGTCTGCTGTTCTGTTAGTCTTGTCTGTCTTCTTACCCAACCTACCTCTACAGACATATGTATAATTAGGTTCATAGGTTCATAGATTAGTACTAAGCTAACTGCCCTTGCGAGCCATTTTTTTAAGCTTAGCCAATTATCCCTTGTGAGACTCAAACCCTGCACCTTGTGTTTGTAAGGCAAACACCTTAACCATTAAGCCAATCCTTCCCAACATTCCACTCTCACCTTAACAAAGAAAAAAAGGGCATCTGTCCCCAAAAAAATTATTGCCTTACACATAGCTGTCCATTTCACACAGGTGTCCACTGGACACATGTAATCCTGTCCAATTGACTTGACAACACATTTCTGTTGTCCTCACTCCTCTCTCTGGGGTTTGAGTGTCCAACTTCACCTCGAAATTCCGTACAAATGCACAACTGTTGCTGTATAAGAAATGGACAGCTATGCACCTTCCCAATACTCATCCTGCACATCCCTAGCTACCCTTCATATTGTTTTTCCCTCTACGTACCTCTTTCTCACCACTTTCCTATAACCCCTTTTTCTTTTCTTTTAAAAGAATTAGCGTAGGTGTAAGCAGGAGTAAGCGAGTTTGCTCGATGCTAAGTGAAGCCAAAACGGGTTAAGCATCTGTACAGTTACCCATACGCTGGCATCAGTTAGCATCATGCACACCCAAGCAAACCCACTTAAAGCCACTTAAAACTGCTTTAATCATTCTGTCTCCATCAGTCACTGTTCTTCTTAGCAGCAAGATAATCAGCACTGCCACGTCTCATACCCAGGACCCCGTACACTATAGTCAGAGCAATGTACCACTACACCATTTGAGCTGTAAGAATTTCTGATGCTTTCTCAAACATATCATTCAGTAGAGTCATTCAACAGTAGGGAAAAAGCTCTGTGGACTCACTCAGGTTTTGTATATATACATATATAGATCTATATGTATGAAGATACATATATATATATATATATATATATATATATATATATATATATATGGAAAAAAAAAAAAATATATATATATATATATATATATATATATATATATATATATATATATGGGTCTACTACCAGAGATCAAAATTACACTATTTTGAAATCTGGTAGTAGATGCCCACTAACGTGAAAGTGCACTTCACCGAAAGTGCACTTTCGTGAACACCACTAGAATGAATGGGCAATGTCCTCCACTGTGGTGCGGTAGTCACGGACCTTAGGGTTAGGGCTTGGGTTAAGGATAGTGGATAGCCCTACTAGGTATCCACTATCCTTAAACCAAGCCCTAACCCTAAGGTCTGTGACTACCTCACCACAGTGGAGGACATAGGTCCGTGACTGCTGCACGGTGGAGGACATACAATTTCCTCCACTGTGGTGTGGTAGTCATGGACCTTAGGGTTAGGGCTTGGATTAAGGATAGTGGATAGCCCTACTAGCTATCCACTATCCTTAACCCAAGCCATAACCCTAAGGTCCGTAACCATTCAGTCAAGTGGTGTTCGCAAAAGTGCACTTTCGCGTAACCGTGGGTCTACTGTTTATTTTTGAAAACGTGAGTTTTCTGTTATATGCAGTAGACCCATATATATATATATATATATATATATATATATATATATATATATATTTGGATCTAGGACTGTTGAATGAAAGTTCAACAGTCTGAATCCATTATCACCAAACACACTTTACCGAAAGTGCTTTTCACCGAAAAAGCGCTTTCGTTAAAGTGTGTTCAAAAAAAAAAAAAAGAAAAAACAGTAAATTAATGTTTATGCAAGCCCCCCTGCACCCCCCACACCCCTATTTTAATATTCTCACTCCGAGATCGCACTACTGTGAGGAGAAGGGAAATTTTCCCTTATCCACACCGTAGTACGGTCTCCACAACAGTCATTCCCCAACAACTCCCACTAGCTGCAGGCATACTTCCACAAAAGTGCTTCTTTGGTGAAAAGCAGTTTCGCGTAAGTATACCCGGCCAGTTTTGTTTCAGTTAAAAATTCCTTCAGGGTTCAGTACGGATCCTATATCTATATATATATATATATATATATATATATATATATATATACATATGTATAGAGAGAGAGAGAGAGAGAGAGATGTGTGTGTGTGTGTGTGTGTGTGTGTGTGTGTTGTGTGTTCATAACATATAGTGCAGTCATACCCCAGAACCATACCTTTCAACCTCTTAGGGCAAGATATCTGGACAAAGGCTGTCAAAATGGGGGGACAATGGGCCAAACGTATGGACATACTTTCAATATTGCCATTAGAAATGTAGACAGTTGCAAAAGTAAAAGGGTTTGTTTCAACATACATTTATTGAAGGATATGAGGCCTGACACTGAAATTTATTTTATCATCTGCTGACAGGAATCCTCAGAGCATCACAGTGATTTACCAGAGAAATGCAAATAATTTGTGGAACACACCAAAAATATGAGCAATAAACCTGGACATTCTGAAACAGTCTAGCCAGTTGACAGGTATGCTCAGAACCACTTAGTGCATCAAATTTGGACCAAGCCTGACAAAGTGGGGGGGGGGGAGAAAGCCATGAACATAGGGACATATCTGAAATACTTGAGTAGATAAGCTGAGACAGTTGCTGCAGAAAACACTGTCTGTTCTAACATATATTGACTGAAATAGCACAAGTCCAAGACTCAATTGCTTCTCATTAGTTAGTGATTTAAAACCTCACATCATCCCACTGATTTGTCACAAATACACAACACTTATGTGGACCAAACCAAAGATATGAGCCAGACAACCGGGCATCCTATGAAGATCTGGACATGACATTAGGGAAACCACACTGAGCTGCTAAGCATGTCACCAAGCACCATCCACACTGCAGTCAGGCTGACACAACAGTACCCTAAATCAGCTATGAGGAATTACACATGCATTTGCAAATATATCAGGCAATACATCGATGTAACAATAGTGAAAAACAGACACCGGTGTGAAAGTGCATACCCACAACCAATTTCACCATAGTCACAGTGACATACCATTAAGCTAAATGAACACTAGGGTATAATAAATGTGTGAATGTCACCAAGCACCATCCACACTGCAGTCAGGCTGACACAACAGTACCCTAAATCAGCTATGAGGAATTACACATGCATTTGCAAATATATCAGGCAATACATCGATGTAACAATAGTGAAAAACAGACACCGGTGTGAAAGTGCATACCCACAACCAATTTCACCATAGTCACAGTGACATACCATTAAGCTAAATGAACACTAGGGTATAATAAATGTGTGAACAAAAATATCATGTTTGCCACTCACACACTACCCCTACATATACTGGCCCAATTCACAGTGTAGTAGGAATCCTGAAGTGGTATGAGGCATGTCTCAGTCTGCCCCTACATACATATACAGCTGACAGACCACCAGAAACTGGAGCAGCATGCACAGTCAGATAGAAAAGGAGCCATGACACTTATATCTACCCCCTCCCTACACAGCACAAATAATATTTACACACTACACTGCTACACAATCCTAACAGTCTGTTAACAATTGCCAGACATACATAGACCTCTCAGCTGTACAGAGTCCCACAGAATATCCAGACTTCACCCTCATATATATGGCCTCTACCTCATAACATGTCTGGTAATATGCTACATCACTGGGATGATATCAGGAATGAAGGCACTAAATAATGATATACCATACCTATCAACCTCTTACTGCATAACATCTGGAGAAAGCCTGACATAATTGGGGGACAGAGGCCCAAAAACAGGGGCATATTTGAAATATTGCTGCTAGAAACTGAGAAAGTTGCTGGTATTGCAAGGTTTGTTGTAACATATCTTTGCTGAAGGATATGAAGTCAGGAACAGAAATTAATCTTATCATTTACTGACTGCAATCCACAGAGTGTGATACTGATTTGCCAAGGACAAAAACTGTCTGAGGAACAAGGCAAACTTAGGAGTCTAACCTACGGCCATTCTACAAATAGCCCTACAGCTGACAGTTATGTCAACCACATAACACTATCAGACTTAATATCATGCAGAAAATCCATGTCCACACAAACCCTGTTAAACTAGCATTAATCCAACTGTAATACTTACATTCTGTCCTTAGGTCTGGAACCTTCTCCCACATTTTGCTGGGCTGTCTCCACATTTGTTTTTGTAAGAGGTATTTCCAACTACCCTCTGTGATGCTGTTGTTCACACATCACCATGATGTCCTCCTCACAGGCAAGGAAAAGGGGCAATTGCCACAGATGCCTGGTGTCAAAGCCATGGCCTCAAACTCAATGCCAAAAAGTGTATTGTCTCTTTTGGTAAAAACTCTGTACCCATGAACTACCACTTAGGCGGTAGTCTACTTAACACCGAAAGTGTGATAAGAGACCTTGGGACACAGGTGGACAGTAGTCTCTCCTGTGATAATCACATCACCCCAGAAGTCAGGAAATCCTTCTATGTGGCACACCTCATCACAAAAGGTTTCTCACCCAGGAAAAATAGAAGTCATTGTTCCCCTCTACCCATCACTCATTAGACCCATTATAGAGTATAACGCCCTTTTTTGTATGTACCTAACAAGACATCTACAACAACTGGAAAGGCCACAAAAATGCCTCACAAAGAGAATTACTGGCCTCAAGCAGATGCCCTATGGAGACCATCTCAAGAAACTCCAGCTTTACTCTGTCGCATATCGCCTACTCAGAGGCGATTTTTGCCTAACATACAAAGCTATGTCAAACCCAGAGCTGTTGGACATGCTCCACTTAAAGAAATCCCAATCCCTCTGAGCTACATGCTCTAGGGACCTAAACCTTGTCACCACAATAAACAGAACATGCTGGAGGGATATATTTCTGTCCCAGAGACTTCCCATACCCTGGAAAAAACTACTTATCTGTATCAAACAAAGCTCCTCATTAGCACTCTTCAAGAAAAATCTTGATGATTGGATGGGAGATAGGAAATTCACCCTGGGGATCACTTCTGTGGCTCTGCTTAACAGGGGCACATGGAAATAATTTTCTTGGGTGGCAAAAGCCAGGGTACCATTTGGCTAGGCTTATATAGGCCCTTGGGACAATAGCCTCATACCTACCTACCTATGAACCTATGAAGTACTCAATTATAGGAGTGTGTTGCCATGCCATTGGCTATAGGAATAACAACACAGAAGTTCTGCATGCAATTAGCAAGTGGGGGACAGCAATTGGTGCACAGGCCATCAGCTGCTCATGAACACTACCTACAAAAGGCAAGCTGCTGCCTATGCAAAATAGATATATACCCGATATATCTGAGAGAGAGACAGACAGACAGACAGACAGACAAACAAACAAAAACAAACAGAAATCAGAAGCAAACCAATTATACTTGGAAAAAAAAGGTATGTCAATCAAGGCTTTGGCTAACTAAATTTGCAGATGGCTGCAAACTAGGAGCCATAATCGAAACTCCTAACGATGTGGACATCCTACAAAAAAGGCCCCACTGAGACAGATGCCTGGTGTCAAAGCCATAGTCTCAAGCTCAATTTCAAAAAATGCATTGTCATCCCCTTTGGTAAAAACTCTGTACCCATGAACTACCAAGTAGGCGGTAGTCTACTTAACACCGAAAGTGTGATAAGAGACCTTGGGACACAGGTGGACAGTAGTCTCTCCTTTGATAATCACATCGCCGCAGTGGTCAGAAAATCCTTCTACGTGGCACACCTCATTACAAAAGGTTTCTCATCCAGAAAAAAAGAGGTCAACGTTCCCCTCTACTCATCACTCATTAGACCCATTATAGAGTACAACACCCCTTTTGGTATGTACCTCACAAGACATCTACAACAACTGGAAAGGCCACAAAAATACCTCACAAAGAGGATTACTGGCCTCAGATGCCTTACGCAGACCGACTAAAAAAACACCAGCTTTACTCCTTCACATATCGCCTACTCAGAGGCGATCTCTGCCTAACATACAAAGCTATGTCAAACCCAGAGCTGTTGGACATGCTCCACTTAAAGAAATCCCAATCCATCCGAGCTACATGCTCTAGGGACCTAAACCTTGTCACCACAATAAACAGAACATGCTGGAGGGATAGATTCCTGTCCTAGAGACTTCGCATACTCTGGAACAGACTACCTATCTATGTCAAACAGAGCTCCTCATTAGCACTCTTCAAGAAAAATCTTGATGATTGGATGGCTAATAGGAAATTCACCCTGGGGATCACTTCTGTGGTTCTGCTTGACAGGAGCACAGGAAAATAATTTTCTTGGGTGGCGAAAGCCAGAGTACCTTTTTGGTTAGGCTTGTATAGGCCCTAGGGCCAGTAGCCTAGTACCTACCGATGAACCTATGAACCTATGAAGTAAGCATGTAATGGAATGTAATAGGGGTATGCTATAATGGGGAATAGGAAGTTTAACAAATATGCCTCAACAAGACTTGCTCTACTGTTATTTTGCTAATCAGCACTTATGGCCATAGCACCTGGGTCTGTCTGCAGTGACATAGATCAGAGATCACACCCCTGAGTCACCCCAGGAAAGGATGGCTCACATATGACTACTACTGGAGTATCTGTTGAACAATACTGACTGTGACACTGCTAGGCCAGCAAGTGGGATCTCATAAATATCCATGTATTACTTGTGAATACAACTATGATACACATGTTTGTCTCAGAAATCTAAGAGACCTATACAGGGTATGTGCATAGTAAACTACTGTTGCAGATGTGTGTGTTGAACTGCATGTGATATACTGAGCTCATGCCATTCAACTGTCCAGAGTTATGCACACTGACTATATGTGCGCCTCGTATTTGTAGTCATTTACTTACAGAGTTGCGTTATGTCTGGCAAATCATTGGCAAATCTTTGAAGACTGACATTAGAACATAATAGCATACATACGAGTGTCGGATATCCTCCAGGGTATTTCTATAAATGCAAAGCCTACTGTGCTGTCAACTGACTTAAGTGTGTTACAGCAATATTAATAAAGTGTCACCAATGTTGGGACATTGCCAACCATTTATGGTGTTGTCCTCCAGATGTCCTGCTCTAACAGGTTGAGAGGTATGACTGAGCAGCAAGAATGTAAATACAGTGTGTCATACTGACATAGAACAGAAATGTATATCAGGTGTTTCTGTGCACATGTATGTATGAGTAGGTATAGCTGGAAGCCTCAAAGCAACAGACATGAGATGCAAACATCAGTTAAATAAGCTGTGCATGTTGTATAAGTGTGTAATCTTAGTTTGTGTGCATCCAACAGACATAAATTTCTACAGTTACTGGTTGTTGCATTGCCCTGACATAGACATGGGTACTAGAATAAGCATGATTATCCAGTTGAAATGGAGAGTTGTCCAACTGTGTTATCATCTTGTGTCCATGCCCACTACAAACAGCTATATGAACACCAACATAGCTGTATGGATTCAGCAATACCTGACTCATAAAACCTGCCTCCACCAAGGTAGAGTAATCCCCTTTGCTGGACAGCAGGAATTCACAAACCACATAATTCATTGCTATATTGGCTGTACAGGACCAAATAGTAGCTGGCACCAACTTGGAAGCAAGTCAACCTGTGTCTGAACAAGCAAATGGAGTCACAGGTGAATGACTGTAAGACTAACTATGAGTACATATTGGACACAACCACCAAGGTCAATCACAAGGCCATCTTCACACATCTCTTCAATCTCAGAGGCAACAACCCACACCACCCTGTACTGGTGGTCAATCACACCACATAGACACATAGCATAGCTATAGCCAACCCACTGCAGACAGGTTAAGGGAAAACATCATCCTCCCATCCAACCATCAGTATAGGTGGATATGCACAGCACCCACACCGCTCCCCTCATCATCAGGGAGCAGGTCCATAATGCCTAATCAACGGCAACAAATGTAAGTCTTCCTGGGAGCTGATAACATCCCTGTCTGCATCCTACATGAACACAGGCATATGCCCCCAGCTCTATTACACACTGTATGCAAGCAAAGCCTGAGCACCACTGACATCCCATCTGCAAGAATGATGACCACTGTCATCCCTCTACACAAAGATGAATGATGAATTGTGGATTATGCAATTTACTGGCCCTCAGTGGGGGGTGGGGGGGGCATGACACATCAGCACCAGGATTGCAATGGAAGCTTATACTGTGCTGATAGATGACAGGGATATGATGTGGTTGTAAGTGGTGGCTAATCCTAGTCAATGTTGATGTGCAGGTTATGTAATTAATGTTGACCAATGTATGAGGTCCTGTGATGTGTTTCCCTGTTTATGTCTTCCAGGTGACATGCAGAGGACAAACCAGCCAGTGTACACTGCAGCTGAAAGTGCAGCCATCACCGAGATGATAATCAATCACCATGGGGTGATGTTTGGCCATGGCCAACAGAATTTGTGGGAGCAAACCACCCTGTGGGTCGAGCTTGTCTACCCAGTAAACAACTTAGACCACCATGGACACACAAATGATCAGGTCAGGCATTGGGTGTCTGACCTGATTCTCCATGCCTGGCAAAGGGCTGCTGCTGCTGTGGCGAGGGACCCTTGTGCCACAGGTGGAGTCCTGCTATGCAGGCCCCACCTATACCAATGGAGGAGCTCCTTGCCAACCTTAGGGCAGCCACCACATGCCAGCAAAGCCAACACACACACACAAGTTGTGGAAGTGGGTGGCACTTTAATGTAGCAGTCATAATGGCTTCTGTAGAGTATCTAGATGCATATGTCAGGTTAAGCTGCATTTGTGGGGTTTTGTAATACACACAAGTGCACATCTATGGTGAAGGCTAGTAAATTGTATAGTATCAGAGCTTATACTGTACATGTGCAGAAAAGTAGCATTCATCCTGTACCAATTCCACATGTTAGTCTGCTGACAATACTTCTCCCCCACAACTACATAGGTACCTCTGGTCTGGATGTGGAACAGCAGCCTGAAGCCGATGAATATGTTATTGTCCTGTTGTGGCTCACCGATACCACAGGCATGTTAAGGTCATGCATTTTACCATGCACACAACTGTTACTCTTAGCCATATTGTGAAATGTGCATGCTCGCTTGTGGTTGTGTTAACTGCATTGCATCAGAGTAGTCATCAGAGGGGCCTATTTGCAGGAGGTGTAGCATATCCATAGCATACCTCACAACCTGTCAGTGCAAGAAATCTGAACAAAGACTGACAAAATGGGGGAACAAAAGGACAAAACTTGGGACATATTTGAAAAGGTGTTAAAATGCCAGGTATTTGTGACATAAAAAATGAGACCACAATAAAACTTTTCACAACTCTTCCCACCTTTAATGTGACCTATAACCTGCACAATTCAATTGATAAACAAACAAACCTGTTAGGGGGAACAACTATGAAAAATGAAACACTACAATAAGTTAGATGCATAAGCATGCACAGCCTGAGGCTAATACTTTGTTGAAACAGCTTTTGATGTAATTACAGCATTATGTCTTCTTGGGTACACACATGCCATCAGTTACAGAGACTCTTTGATAAACAATGAATAATGGTCAGCTGTCCTACTAAACTTTTCCAGACATTTACTCAGTTGCCTGCTACAGCAACAGCCATGGTTCGCAGAGAGCTTACAAAGCTTCAAAGGGATCTCATTGTGGAAAGGTATCAGCCTGGAAAAGGGTACAAAAACATTTCCACAACATTGCATATACCATAAAACACGGTGAAAACACCCATCAAAAGGTTGAGAAGATATGGGACAACAGTGACATTGTGAAGAAGTGGACATCCCTCCAAATTTGATGAGAAGACAAGACCAAAACTGGTTAAGGAGGCTGCCAGGAGACTTACAGCAACACTAAAGGAGTTGCAGGAATCTCTGGCAAGTACTGGTTGTGTACTACATTTGACAACAATCTCCTGTATTGTCCATATGTCTTGCCTATGGGGTAGGATTGTAAAATGGAAGCATTTTCTCACACCGAACAACATCCAGGCCTGGTTACATTCTGGAAAACAATACATCAAGTCTTCCAAAAGCATGTGGGAAAATGTGTTATGGTCTAATGAGACCAAGGTTGAACTTTTTGACCACAATTCAGAAAGGTTTGTTTGGTGCATTAACAAATCTTCACATCACCAAAAGAACACAATCCCCCTGTTGAAGCATGGTGATGGCAGTGTTCTGCTTTGGGGTTGCTGTTCATAAGCTGGAACTGGGGTTTTAGCCAAGTTTGAAGGGATTATAAACAGTTCCAAAACCCAGTCCCTTTTGGCCCAAATTCTTCAGGTGTCTGCAAGATAACTGTAGATGGAGAGGAATTCCACCTTTCCACACAACAATGACCCAAACATACATCCAAATCAACAAAAGAATGGCTTCACCTGAAGATATTCAGTGTTCTGGACTGCCCTAGCCAGAGCCCACACCTACGATCAATAGAAAATCTGTGGGGTGACCTGAAGAGGGCTGTGCACAAGAGATGCCCTTGCAATCTGACAGTGTTGGAGGGCTTTTGCAAGGGAGAGTGTGCAAATATTCCTAAGTCATGATGTGCCAAGCTGATAGACACTTCCCCAAGAGGACTAAATGCTGTAATTAGATCAAAAGGTGCTTTAACAAAGTATTAGTTTAAGGGTGTGCACACTCATGCAACCAGCCTATTGTATGTATTTAATTTACCATATGTTACCCCTAACCAATGTGTATGTTCTTCAATTGGCTTGCACAGGTTATAGTTCACATTAAAGGTGGGAAATGTTATGCCATTATTTATGTGGTCTCATGTTATATATCACAAATGCTTGGCATGTTAGTAGGGGTGTGTACACTTTTTATATCCATTGTAGGCTTAGAAAGTTGTTAGAGTAACCAGCTTTGTTTTAACATACATTTACTGCAAGTTATGAAGTCTGCAACTCAAATTATGTCATTAATTAGTGGCGCCAATCCACAGATCATCCCAGTAATGTATCAGACAAACACAGGATTTATGAGGAACAGACCAAAAATATGAGCCACACATCTAGATATTCAGCAAAGCTCTGTACAGTTGAGAAGTATGTTCTGTAGGAGTTGCCACTCTGCTATACAGGTGAACTGCAATAATGTGTACGTGGGTGCAGTGTGTGCTAGGTGATGGCAGATCACCTACTAACACTACTCTCATATTCCAGAGATGTATATTAGTAGTAACATTAAGTGGAAAGTGCTGCATTGCATGATGTTGATGGCCTGTTCAGAGTGTGTATGCTGTGGTCTGACTGTGTGTCTTGCATGTCACCAGTTGGCTATTGTGAGGTCTGTGTAATGCCTTTGTGCTACCTCACCTGTATGTGTACGTGTGTCTGTGTCCATGTGTGCATGCATGTGTGTGTGTGTGTGTGTGTGTGTGTGTGTGTGTGTGTGTGTGTGTGTGTGTGTGTGTGTGTGTGTGTGAGTGTGTACCAGCAAACCTTATAGTGCAGGTAGTAATTTACATATGCTATCTTCCCCTCACAGGTGGACATGGTGCCCATGGTCCCTCCCGCTCAGAATCTGATGTCAGTGTCTCTGCAGACTCTGACCATGATGGTGTTCCTAGTGAGGCACAGGTGGGGTTGTCAGGGGCTGAATCTGTGCCATTGGTTAGCATCCCACAGTCATCCACAATGTCCCTGCACACAGTCACAATGCCCACACATACCTCGTCTCTAGCAGCCACAGATAATGGACAGTTGGTGGGTGGTGGCATGGGACAGGCTAGTGTGATGACTATGGCAAGTGTGAGTGTAGAAACTAGCCATAGCCAGAATGCAGACGAGGTCCCACACAGGCAGGTGGACAGGGGTGCTCGAAGGAGGACTGCTACCCATCAAGCTGTTGTCGCAAGTGCCACAGCAGGTGTCATCAGATGCATGTTTCTGGCTGTCATGGATGCACAGGAATGTAGTGAACGCAACACCAGATAAATACTCAGGGTCTTGGATGCAACTCTTCCGGCTTATATGAAGACATACGTGACCTTCTTGAAACCATATGTCAAAATACTGGGGTCATGAATAGACAGTGGGGTGAGACCTTAGCAATCCTGGATCGTGGAATGTCTGTGCTGCAGCATGTGGTGGTAGATGGGTGTCGGCAACATGGACTTAGGTCAGCACCAACATCAGCTGAGAGTGTACATGGCCATGCACCTTCGCACTCCCATAGTGGCAGTCTCACAAGCAGTACCAAAGGGCAGGTGCTATCCACACCACAGCAGAGCAGGCCATGGGCATGTGGTCCTGGCTGGTCCCATCAGGGACAATGGCAGGTATACTGGGTGTGAAGGGCCTTAAACTACTTTATCCACATGTTTAAACAACCACAAATATGTTTATATACACTAATTCACACACAAACACGTTTGCCAGTACTGAGATCCATAGGTTCATAGGTGTGTACTAGGTGAATGGCCATGGAGCCTTTACAAGCATAGCCCATGGAAATACCCTGGCATTGTGCCACCTGACGATAGTCCCCAGTGTGTCTAATGAGTATAGCCACTGGAGTGATCCCGTGGGTGGGATTTCTATTCCCAATCCACTCATCCAGATTTTTCTTGAAGAGAGCCAGTGAGGTGCTCTGCCTGACATGTATGTGAAGTCTATTCCATAGCGTGGGCAGCCTCTGGGTTATGAACCTGTCCCTCCAGTATGTTCTGTTGATTGTGGAAATGAGGTTGAGGTCTCTAGGGAATGTGGTGCAGACAGATTGGGTTCTTTAGATGTAGCATTACTGACAGAGCTGGGTCAGACATGGCTTTATAAGTCAAGCAGGGATTGCCTCTAAGTAGCCGATATGAGACAGAGAATAGTTGGAGGTATTGGAGTCTGTCCATATAGGAAAATTGTTAAGGCCTAGGATCCTGTTTGTAATGTACGTTTGCAGCCTCTCCAGTTGATGCAGGTGTCCAGTGAGGTACAAGTCAAATGGGCCATTGTACTCATTGACTGGTCTAATGAGGGGTGAGTAGAGGGAGACAATGACCTCTTACTTCTTGGATGCAACACCCTCAGTAATGTGATGTGCCACATAGAAGGACTTTCTGAACACAGTTGCACTGTAGTGGTCAACAGAGAGCTCACTGTCAACCTGAGTTCCCAGTTCTCTTATATCGACTTCAGTGTTCAGTGGACTACCATCAATGTGGTGATTTATGGGAACCATGTTGTTCCCAAAGGGGATGTCGGCACATTTTCTTTCATTGAGCTAAAGTCCAGGGTTCTGATACCAGTCTTAGGTCTCAGCAAGGCCTTTCTGCAGGATGTCAGCATCACGTGGGAAGGTAATAGCACCTACCTTGCAGTCATCTGTGAACATTGTCAGCCAGAGTCCCTTTGTGTTGGGCTGGACTTCAGAGGCATAGATCCTAAACACGAGGGGACCCAGGATCAAATCCTGTGGGACTCCACTATTGACCGGTCGGCAATCTGACATGGAGCCCACTGCTTTCACACCATGGGTTCTATCTGTGAGCCAGTTTACAAGCCACCTAGTAATATAGGAGTTGATGCCTAGCTGAGTGTGTTTGTCTATGATTCCTGTGTGGGGAATGGTATCCAAGGATTAGAAGGCCCACCTAGCTTGTTATTTATTCCATACTGTTACATAGTTATTGCACATGGCACAGAGCTTATAGGGCTCCAGAGTGTCTACAGCTACCTCTACAGTGGTTGACAACAGTAGGCCTTGTAAAGTGGACATTGAGATGTGTACTGGGTAGACCACAGCAAAAAATTGGAAAACCCACACCCAAATGGATATAGTTCTCACACAAACACACATTCACCCATGGCACTGTTCTCATACTCACCCACTTGCCAGGACTGAGATTAGAACTCCTACCTATCTAGTTACTGCTACTACAGTGTTATACATTTATCACTTGTGCCATGGAGCTTAGAGGGTAAAGGGTCTTGGATGCAACTCTTCCGGGCTTATATGAAGACATACGTGACCTTGTTGAAACCATATGTCAAAATACTGGGGTCATGAATAGACAGTGGGGTGAGACCTTAGCAATCCTGGATCGTGGAATGTCTGTGCTGCAGCATGTGGTGGTAGATGGGTGTCGGCAACATGGACTTAGGTCAGCACCAACATCAGCTGAGAGTGTACATGGCCATGCACCTTCGCACTCCCATAGTGGCAGTCTCACAAGCAGTACCAAAGGGCAGGTGCTATCCACACCACAGCAGAGCAGGCCATGGGCATGTGGTCCTGGCTGGTCCCATCAGGGACAATGGCAGGTATACTGGGTGTGAAGGGCCTTAAACTACTTTATCCACATGTTTAAACAACCACAAATATGTTTATATACACTAATTCACACACAAACACGTTTGCCAGTACTGAGATCCATAGGTTCATAGGTGTGTACTAGGCGAATGGCCATGGAGCCTTTACAAGCATAGCCCATGGAAATACCCTGGCATTGTGCCACCTGACGATAGTCCCCAGTGTGTCTAATGAGTATAGCCACTGGAGTGATCCCGTGGGTGGGATTTCTATTCCCAATCCACTCATCCAGATTTTTCTTGAAGAGAGCCAGTGAGGTGCTCTGCCTGACATGTATGTGAAGTCTATTCCATAGCGTGGGCAGCCTCTGGGTTATGAACCTGTCCCTCCAGTATGTTCTATTGATTGCGGAAATGGGGTTGAGGTCTCTAGGGAATGTGGTGCAGACAGATTGGGTTCTTTAGATGTAGCATTACTGACAGAGCTGGGTCAGACATGGCTTTATAAGTCAAGCAGGGATTGCCTCTAAATAGCCAATATGAGACAGAGAATAGTTGGAGTTATTGGAGTCTGTCCATATAGGAAAATTGTTAAGGCCTAGGATCCTGTTTGTAATGTACGTTTGCAGCCTCTCCAGTTGATGCAGGTGTCCAGTGAGGTACAAGTCAAATGGGCCATTGTACTCATTGACTGGTCTAATGAGGGGTGAGTAGAGGGAGACAATGACCTCTTACTTCTTGGATGCAACACCCTCAGTAATGTGATGTGCCACATAGAAGGACTTTCTGAACACAGTTGCACTGTAGTGGTCAACAGAGAGCTCACTGTCAACCTGAATTCCCAGTTCTCTTATATCGACTTCAGTGTTCAGTGGACTACCATCAATGTGGTGATTTATGGGAACCATGTTGTTCCCAAAGGGGATGTCGGCACATTTTCTTTCAATGAGCTAAAGTCCAGGGTTCTGATACCAGTCTTAGGTCTCAGCAAGGCCTTTCTGCAGGATGTCAGCATCACGTGGGAAGGTAATAGCACCTACCTTGCAGTCATCTGTGAACATTGTCAGCCAGAGTCCCTTTGTGTTGGGCTGGACTTCAGAGGCATAGATCCTAAACACAAGGGGACCCAGAATCAAATCCTGTGGGACTCCACTAGTGACCGGTCGGCAATCTGACATGGAGCCCACTGCTTTCACACCATGGGTTCTATCTGTGAGCCAGTTTACAAGCCACCTAGTAATATAGGAGTTGATGCCTAGCTGAGTGTGTTTGTCTATGATTCATGTGTGGGGAATGGTATCCAAGGATTAGAAGGCCCGCATAGCTTGTTATTTATTCCATACTGTTACATAGTTATTGCACATGGCACAGAGCTTATAGGGCTCCAGAGTGTCTACAGCTACCTCTACAGTGGTTGACAACAGTAGGCCTTGTAAAGTGGACATTGAGATGTGTACTGGGTAGACCACAGCAAAAAATTGGAAAACCCACACCCAAATGGATATAGTTCTCACACAAACACACATTCACCCATGACACTGTTCTCATACTCACCCACTTGCCAGGACTGAGATTAGAACTCCTACCTATCTAGTTACTGCTACTACAGTGTTATACATTTATCACTTGTGCCATGGAGCTTAGAGGGTAAAGGGTACCCCAAGGTATTTCTAATGTGAGGAACATCACCGGCCCTTGTAAAGTATGGCAATGGGTGATGTACTGGGTGAGAGAGGCCACAAAATACTTTTGCCTACATATATACTTGCACACACAAACACACTCAAACACACACATTTTCCAAGACTGATATTAAAGCCCCTGCCTAACTAGTTATTTGTACTACAGTGTTACACAATTATCACATGCGCCACAGAACTTGTAGGACTGTGTGTTGACCAAAGGTACTTCTAAGGTGACCGACATCAGCAGGACTGCTAAAGTGGGGCAATGGGAAATGTACTGGGTGTGAACAGGCTCAAAATCTTTAACCTACACACACACACACACACACACACACACACACACACACACACACACACACACACACACACACACACACACACACATGCTCGCACACTCGCACACACACACACACACACACACACACACACACACACACACACACATACACACACACTCACACACAAACACACTCACACATGCACACACACACACACACACATGAACACATATGCACACACACTCACACACTCACACACACACTCACACACACACACAATCACACACACACACACACACACACACACACACACACACACACACACACACACACACACACACACACACACACACACAGACTCACACACACACTCACACACGAACAAACACAGACACACACACATATGCATGAACACACACACACACACACACACACACACACACACACACACACACACACA